>NW_025857857.1:0-30365 GCF_002878395.1 Capsicum annuum
ATAACAAAACCCTCAGGTTGAAAAACATAAACTTTCTCTTCCAAATCCCCATTTAGGAATGCAGATTTAACATCAAATTGATAAATGGGAAACTCAATTTAGCAGCCAAAGATAAGAGTATTCTAACCGTTTCAAAATGAGCAACAGGTGAAAATATTTCATCGTAACCAATACCTTGTGTTGTGCATATCCCTTAGCTACGAGCCTGGCTTTATATCTCTGTATGCTCTCGTCTGCATGATGCTTGACTTTGAACAGCCATTTGAGTCCAATGGGTTCTTTTTCATCTGGAAGATTCACCAACTCCCATGTTTGGTTCTGCTCAATTGCTAGTATCTCTTCTATCATTGCATTTTTCCACACTTGAATCTCTGTAGCTTCTTTGAAGCAAGTGGGTTCTGCACCATACAAAGAAAAACAACAAGTCTCATAAATCTCCCTCAATGATTTGAATTTCGTTGGTGGAGTCTCGCTAGAAGAGTCTATTAAAGAGGAAATACTGCCACTTCTTTCGGGGGCCAAGCCATGATCGTTTGATGGAGAAGAGGTGCTTGATTGAGGAGTGGAAAGTCTGCTACTTGCTGGAGAAGAACTGTATGTGTTCTCTAGAATAGAAACTGATGCAGGTACTTGCTCAAAAATTTCATCAGTAGGCGACAATTTAATATTCGAATTAACCTTCCCAGAATCAAAGTTCCAGCTAGCATCTTCATTAAACATAACATTTCTACTTATCATAATTTTGCCACTCATTGGATCATATAGCTTATAAGTTTTGGATTGTGTGCTATATCCAACAAAGATACATTTTTTTTATTTTTCATCAAGCTTTTGTCTAGCCTGTGAGTTCACCAATGTATAAGCTACACATCTAAAGACACGTAAGTGGCTTACCTTAGGCTTGTTACCTCTCTATGCTTCATATGCTATTTGATTAAGAAAAGCCTTGGTGGGTGAAATGTTCAGCACGTAGACAGCAGTAGCAACAGCTTCACCCCAGAAACACTTCAGTACACCTCAGGCTTGCATCATGCCTCTGCCCATTTCAACAACTATCCGGTTCTTTCGTTTCGCTACGCCATTCTACTCTGGTGTATATGGTGCTGTGAGCTTTCTGTGAATACATTCCTCACAAAAAGTGTTGAATTTATTTGACATAAATTCACCACCTCTATCTGTTCGAAGAGTCTTGATTCTACAGCTACTTTGTTTCTCAACAAAACACTTATATTTCTTGAAATTCTCAAATGTTTCAGATTTGAATGTCAAGAAATATACCCAACTCATTCGACTCTAATCATCCATAAAAGTAGGAAATATCGACTTCCACCTAAGAACTCAACACTCATAGGACCACATAGATCAGTATGCACTAGTTCAAGACAACCAGAAGCTCTCCAAGACTTGCCTACGGGAAATGAATTTCTATTTTGTTTCCCATACACGCATCCTTCACAGAATTCAAGAGTATCAATTCTATGCAAACCTAGAACAATATTTCTACGACCTAATAATTGCAACCCCTTTACACTCAAATGACCATACCTCAAATGCCATAAATTAACTTCGGTACTATCTTTGGTAACTAATGCAAAACTTTTAACATCAGAAACTTCAAGGGAAAACATTCTATTTTAAGTCATTTGAATGTCAACAATTTTGAATCCTGTTTTTTTATCTTGAATACTACAAGAATTTTCATCAAACAGAATGGAGTATCCACAAGTTATCAGTTGCCCAACACTCAACAAGTTATGGGCTAGACAAGGAACATACTGCATATCATGGAGAAGTTTTACATTACCAAGAGAAGTTTTTAGAGAAATTATACCTTTCCCTTCGACTTTTATTGCCTTGTCATTCCCAAGACGAACTTCTTAGTTCTCCAATTCATCAAGTTCTTTAAACAATGACCTTCTGCTAGACATGTGGTTAGAGCAACCACTATCAATGATCCAAACTTCATCCGAACCAGCATCTACTAAGGAGTGAGCCATGAACAGAATACCCTCCTCTTGTTGTTTCTCAGTAAAATTTGCCTGTTGTTGTTCATCCTTCTGTTTAGTCCAACAATCAACTTCCTTGTGCCCCATTTTTTTGCAATAGCAGCACTGAATATTGCTCTTGAACTGTCGGTTCTCACCACCAAATTGAGCTCGTCCGCTGCCACGACCTCGACCATGGAAACTACATTTGCCTCTGCATCCCCTGGCATTTGAGACTTCTGATTTACCTTTGACAAAAGACTCCCCCTTGATCTGAAATGCCTTTTCTTCACTCTTTTCTTGAGAGGCATTCAATCTATCCTGATGATCTTGTAAGAAACTTATCAATTCATCAAAACCATAATCAGATAAATTATGGGATTCCTCAATGGCAGCTACGACATGATCAAATCTTTTATTAAGACTTCTTAGAAATTTAGCAACTACAGTTTCATCAGTAATTTTGTCACCATATGCCTTCATACGATTAACAATTGTACTAACTCTAGATAAGTAATCTTGTACAGATTCACTACTTTTCATGAATGAATTTTTGAAATCACGTCGGAGTGACTGGAGTTTGACGGTCATTACCTTTGTCGAGTCATGGAATTCTTTCTTCAGAATATCCCATGTCTGCTTTGAGGTTTCTGCAGCAATAATTCTGGAAAACACCGAGTCGTGCATAGACTGCTGGATGTAGAACAACGCCTTAGAGTCCTTATTTTTGTTCTCCCACAACCTTTGTGCTTCAACTTCCTCAGCATAGCCATTCTCCACCAAATCCCACAATTCTTGAGACTTGAACAATGTCTTCATCTTTATGCTCCATAATTCATATCGATCTCCATTAAAGATGGGAATTAGTTGCTGAGATGTGGAAGATGCTGAATTGGTAGCCATTCTTTGCCCTCAATTTTGATTTTCTTCTTGCTCTTGCCTTATCTCCCAGTTTGACCTAACCTGGATAGAGAGAAAAAAATTAATAAATAGATACTCTCTCTGCTCTCTGATACCAAAAACTGTTGGGGAATCGAAGAAAAAGAGGAGCACTGTATAAGGAGAAGAATATAGTTTGCAGAGAACTTCACGTGTTTTGCATTCATCACACTAAACCAAGTTACATAGGACTCTTTAAATAGGAATAAAAAAACCTAACCACTTACTGCCACTTACTTGACACTAATTAACCACTAACCTAAATAGTAGCAACTAACAAAGATGTGCTTCAACTGAACTAGGACTTCTAACAATCGTGTTACTCTGCCAACTAACTAGGAAGCACTAACGAACTTTGAATCAATATTCAACACTTAAACACGAAATTAAAGCCCTAGATCACCTCATTGTTGGTATTTATCTCAAGAGCCTCCAAGAACACTCTCTAGGGTTTCAAACTAGAAACCCAAATAACTCAAGATTAAACCATGGGTTTCCAAAAACGATTGAAGAATTGGAATCCCCAATCCGTAAGCTTCAAGAATTACCTATTATATTCTGGAATTAAGGTACGCGGGATTTTCCTAAATTCTCATGGGCATAGAAAAATCATATTTTAGGATGAGGTTTTTTAAACTATTTATATATTCATGTATTAGATGTTTTAACATCATTGTTTTGGTCTTTTGACTTTCCCCAAAGTGATTTGAGAATATATATGTATGAAAGCATGTATTTAAGAATGAATTCTTGTTGAGAGCATGAATTTGGGTGAATTCCCTCTTATTATGAATTTTCAGATTTTTCATAGCATATGAATTGTTTTGCAATGCATTCTTAAAAAGCACTATATGAAATGGTTGAACTCTTGTTATGATTTAAAGGAAGTTTTAAATCACTAAAGAGGGAATTTAGAATGAATGTTTAATATTCATAATACATGTAATGAAAGAGTGAATGGATTTGCTAAAGGAACTACCACCATTGTTTGATGAAGTTTTTGCATGATTTTGACTTGAGTTTCAAAACACGAAATCTTCTATATCAATTTTATATTTTTGGTGGTCTAAGATATGCTTTAAATGAAAGATTTAGCTTAATATATTATGGCTCAGAAATCATGACTTGCAAGTCTTGGTATGACGATACCAAATTTAGAAAATGCCATAACAGACACAAACTAATACAGAAATCAGACTTTATCAGATTTGGATGTTTTAGGACTTCAGAATGGTGCATGTTCAGAAAAGGATAAAATAGGGCATAAAGAGAGCTTAGGTGGTTCCTCGAAGAAGGCGTGAGTTCAAACAACTCTTTGCCCAAAACCATGATTTGCCGATCTGGGTTTATATATTACGCTGGCCTAGAGCCCTGTGGTATATCATATTCAGAACTCCAACCCTTGCGGCACACTCGGGTTGGAGGCTTTCCCGCCGAGTAAATGGCGGATTCCATATCGCCCATGGAATATCAAACTTGTAGGGGATACCACCTAACTCAGAAGTAATACACAGATCAGAATTTGAAATTTACAGACAGGTTACATATTTTCAGAAAATACCCATGTGTTTTTCAAAAACTATTTTATGCATGATGTTTTGATGAAAATTGCTCTCACTTATTATATATACATATATATATATATATATGTTCAATTACTCTATTTTGGATTGCTTCCTATGCCAGTACTTTTGTGCTGATCCCCCTCCTTCCAGGTTCAGAGGCACAGTCTAGGGGTCCAGCTACTAAGTAGATATTTTTAGATTGCAGATCGGATATTACAGTGGTGAGCCTTCTATTATTCAGAAGGCCTAGTCATGTCAGACTTTTATTATTGGTTATATTTTGGTCTACTAGGGGCCTTGTCCCACTTTTCAAACATCTTGTTTAGTTCAGTGTAGAGATTTCGCAAACTGAGTCAAACATTGTTATTCAGACGCATTTTTCAATTTCAGTATTATGATCATGTTTCTGTTATAGATTTTAATTTCTGCATTATATTTTATTTTATGAATATTGTGCATGATTACTAGAAATAGAAGGGTGTTTCGGGCCTTCATGGTTTGATATACTCATCATGGCTAGGGCCTTGATTTAGGTCGTGAAAAACTTGGTATCAAAGCATGGTTCATGGTCCCAGGGTGTCTGCGAAATTACGTCAGTTAAAGTCTTATGTATGGGTATGTAGCGCGCCACACTTATAAGCAGGAGGCTACTAGGAATTTAGGAATGTTTCCCTTTCTTCATGTTCTAGATCGTGTTATTGAGCTAGAATGTTCCTCTTCCATACTCTAATTCATGCTATGGTATCGCCCATACGAAAGTAAGGTTATCCCAATTTGTTTCTTACTCTGATGTTCTCAGACATATCTTATTATTGGGCTGATTCTAGAACAGAAGTTTAGGGTATTAATGGTATGGTTTTTTCCGATTGAATCATATAAGAGTTTTGCAAGGACTTAGGAAAGAGTCCTTTAGTGATTCAGAGTGTATTGGTTTTAGTGTGAACCTTTATCTTAATGAAATTTTGCTTTTCAACCGGCAGTATTAAGAGTATTCGGTCCTTTTAAACATTCATGTTGCAGATGTCATACTTCAGAGAGAATAAGATGTAGAATAATGTTGGAACTGTATTTCCACCCAAATAGTAGTATGATTTAAAGTGTTGTTGTCATGGCCTATTGGTAATGAAATTAGACCAAGAACTTGGGAATGTGAAGTCACAAAGTTAGAAGTCAGAGTGAGGGTGACTTTTGTGTAAATGAATATTTTAGTTGAATAACCGATGTTTGAGAATGATTTCCCCTCCCCCCCTTATGGTGATAGACTAATGTGGTAGCTAGTAGCATGTGTGGATTGTATGGTAGTCTGTGGGGAAAGTGTTTGACTCAGATTTTTATTTATGCAGAGTAAGATGTGTATCCTTAGATCATTGAATATTGTGTTTCAATTTTCTATCTATTGTAATATGTAATGTTATTACCATGGTGTTTTTGAGAAATCAAAGTCTAGTGAAGCCTTGTGGGGCTCTTTTGATTCACTAGCATAGTTGATTTGTTATTAATTTCATTTCTTGTTCAAAATACAAAGTCAAAGTTTAGTGAAGCCGTGTGAGGCCTTTTTCGATTCACTAGCAACTTGTTGTTCTTGTATGGTTTAATGTATGTATAGTTGAATCTGTTTGCATGAGATGGAGTAAGTAAATAGGGGGTGAGAAATCCGTATAAGTGGATAAGATTGTATGGGGTTATAATATCATATTAAGGTTGATCATGTCCATTATGTGACTTTACCCCTTGACCTTATTTTGTTGGTAGTTGAAAGCTAGTACTACTTGTGAGAACGTATGTAGTAGATTTGGGAGGTATTTGGATAGAATGTTCAGATTTGATGGACTAGTATATTATGTTGCCTTCTTTATTGATGGTAGATGATTGATGCTAGAACCACACTAGGATGATCCCTAACCTCTTTGGAATACCCTAGATGATTTTTAGCCCATAGCAAGCCCGGGCCCTGGGCTCACCCCCAAAACCGTCGGGTATAGGCCACCGATTTGCCCCAAAAATGCCCTATTCACGTCGTTTTGCCCGTTTGTCCACCAAAATAGCCACAAAAAATTAAACCGACCACATTGAGATGATCCTTAACCTCTTTGTAATGCCTCGATTGATTTTTGGCCTACATCCCACCCCCAAAACCATGGGCTATAGCACACCGATTTGGCTTAAAAATGCCCTGTTCGCGCCGTTTTGTCTGTTTGTCCACCCAAATGGAAATGAAAATTTAAATGGACCACACTTCCCAAACCTCCCTAGCATACCCCGATCAATTTTTAGCCCACAGGACGCCCGGACCCTGGGCTCACCCCCGAAACCATGGGCTATAGCACATCGATTTTGCCCGAAAATGTTCCATTCGCGCCGTTTCACCCGTTTGTCCACCCAAATGGCCATGAAAAATTAAACAGACCATACTGGGAAAATCCCCAATCTCCCTGGCATGCCTCAATTGATTTTTGGCCTACAGCATGCCCAAACCCCGGGCCCACCCCCAAAATTATGGGATATAACATACCGATTAGGTCCAAAAATGCCCCGTTCGCGCTGTTTCGCCCGTTTGTCCTCCCAATTGGCCACAAAAAATTAAAAGGACATCACTGGGATGATCCCCAACCACCCTGGCATGACTTGATCGATTTTTAGCCTACAGCACGCTCGGACCCCTGGCCCACCCCCAAAATCGTTGGCTATAGCATACTGATTTGGCCTGAAAATGCCCCGTTCGCGCAGTTTCGCCTGTTTGTCCACCAAAATGGACACAAAAAATTAAAAAGACCACACTGGGATGATCCCCAACCTCCCTGGCAAGGCCCGATTGATTTTTGGCCCATAGAACACCTAAACCCCGGGCCCACCCCCAAAATCGTGGGCTATAGCACACCTATTTGGCCAGAAAATGTCCCATTTGCACCGTTTTGCCCGTTTGTCCACCCAAATGGCCACGAAAATTTAGACAGACTACACTGGGATGATCCCCAACCTCCCTTTCATACCCCGATCAATTTTTGACCCCTGGCCCACCCCTAAAATCGTGGGTTATAGCACACCGATTTGGACAAAAAATGCCTCGTTTTCACCGTTTTGCCCGCTTATCCACCCAAATGTCCACGAAAAATTAAATGGACCTCACTGGGATGATATCCAACCTCCCTGGCATGCCCCGATTGATTTTCGACCCACAGTACACCTTGAACCTGGGCCCACCGCCAAAACCATAGGCCATCGCACACCGATTTGGCCTGAAAATGCCCTGTTCACGCCGTTATGCCCGTTTATCCTTCCAAATGGCCACAAAAATTTAAACGAATCATACTGGGATGATCCCCAATCTCCGTGGCGCACCCAGGTTAATTTTCGGCCCACAACATGCACAAACCCCAATCCCACCCCCAAAATCGTGGGCTATAACATCTCGATTTAGCCCTAAAATGCCCTGTTCATGCCGTTTCACCCGTTTGTCCACCCAAATGGCCACAAAAAATTAAACGGACCACACTGAGATGATCCCCAATCTCCCTGGAACATATCAAAATTGTGGGCTATAGTACACCGGTTTGACCCCCAAAATTGTGGGCTATAGCACCGATTTGGCCCAAAAATGCCATAATTGCGCTGTTTAGCCTGTTTGTCCACCCAAATATCCACAAAAATTTTAACGGACCACACTAAGATGATACCCAACCTACCTTTCATGCCCCAGTTGATTTTTGGCCCACAGCACACCCGAACCCTGGGTCCACCCCTGAAACCGTAAGCTATGGCACACCGATTTGGCCCGAAAATGTCCCATTCGCGCCGTTTTGCCCGTTTGTCCACCTAAATGGATACAAAAAATTAAACAAACAATACTAAGATGATACCTCACCTCCCTTTCACGGCTTCGTCAATTTTTAGCCCACAAAATGCTCGGACCTCTCGCCCACCCCAGAAACCGTTGGCTACAGCACACCGATTTGACCCAAAATGCCCCATTCGTGCATTTTCGCTTGTTTGTCCATCCAAATGGCCACCAAAAATTAAACGGACCATACTAGGATAATCCCTAACCTTTTTGGCATGCCGCAATCGATTTTTGGCTTACAACACACTCAGATCCTGGGCCCACACCCGAAATCATAGGCTATAGCACACCGATTTGGCCCGAAAATGCCTCGTTTGCGCTATTTCACACATTTGTCCAACTAAATGGCCACAAAAAATTACACGGACCACACTAAGATAATCCAACCTCCCTGACATGGCCAGGTCAATTTTCGACCCACAACACAACTGGACCCCTGGCCCACAACCAAAACCATAGGCTATAGCACACCGATTCGGCCCAAAAATGCCCCGTTCACGCAGTTTCATCCGTTTATCCAGCCAAATAGCCACAAAAAATTAAACGGACCATACTGAGTGATCCCTAACCTCCTTGGCATGCCCCGGTCAATTTTTTGCCCACTACATGCCCAGACTCCGGGCCCACACCTGAAACCGTAGGCTATATCACACCAATTTGGTTCAAAAGTACCCCATTTGCATTATTTTTCCAGTTTGTCCACCGAAATGGCCACGAAAAATTAAACAGACCACACTAGGACGATCACAACCTCCCCGGCACACCCCAATCAATTTTTGGCCCATAACACTCTTGGACCCCTGGCCCACCCCCAAAACCGTGGGCTATAGCACAATGATTTAGCCCAAAAATGCCCCATTCGCACCGTTTCACCCGTTTGTCAACCCAAATGGCCAGAAAAATTTAAACGAACCACACTAGGAATTCCCTGATCGATTTTCGTCTTACAACACGCCCGAACCCTAAGCCCACCCCTAAAACCGTGGGTTATAGCACACCGATTAAGCCTAAAAATGCCCCGTTTGCATTGTTTCACCTTTTTGTCTACCCAAATAGCCATAAAAAATTAAACGGACCATATTAGGACAATCCTCAACCTCCCTGGCATGCCTCAGCCAATTTTTGACCTACAGCACACTCGAAACCTAGGCCAACCCCCAAAATCATAGGTTGTAGCACACCGGTTTAGCCTGAAAATGCCCTGTTTGCGCTGTTATGCCCATTTGTCCACCCAAATAACCACGAAAAATTAAACGGACCATACTGGGATGATCCCCAACCTCCCTGGCATGCCTCATTCTATTTTCGGCCCACATCACGCCCGAACCTCGAGTCCACCCCTGAAACTGTGGGCTATAGCACACCAATTTGGCCCCAAAAAGCCCCATTTGCACCGTTTAGCCCATTTGTCCACCTAAATGACCAAAAAAAATTAAACAGACCATATTGGGATGATCTCCAACATCCCTGGCATGCCCTAGTCGATTTTTGACCTACAACACGCCCGAAACCTAGGCCTACCTCTGAAACTGTGGGCCCACCCCCAAAACCGTGGGCTATAGCACACCAATTTACCCCGAAAATACCCTTTCGCACTGGTTTTCCCATTTGTCATTAAAAGAACCACACTGAGATGATCCCCAACCTCCCTGGCATTCCCCCCCATAACCGTGGGCTATAGCACACCGATTTGCCCAAAAATGCCCCATTCGCGCCGTTTCGCATACTTGTCCACCCAAATGGCCACAAAAAATAAAAGGACTACACTGGGATGATCCCCAACCTCCCTGGCACGCCTCGGTCAATTTTTAACTCATAGCACGCCCGAACCTCTAGCCCACCCCCAAAACCGTGGGCTATAGCACACCGATTTGGCCTGAAAATGCCCCGTTCACGCCGTTTTGCCCGTTTTTCCACCCAAATAGCCACAAAAATTTAAACGTACCACACTGGGATGATTCCCAACCTCTCTGACATGCCTCAGTCAATTTTTGGTGCATAACATGCCTAGACCCTGGGCCCACCCCCCAAAATCGTGGCCTATAGCACACTGATTTGGCCCAAAAATTCCACTTTCGCACTGTTTTGCCCATTTTTCCATCAAAATATCCATAAAAAAATTAAACGGACCACACTAGGATGATACCCAACCTCCCTGGCATGCCCCGATCAATTTTTGGCCCAAAGCACAGCTGAACCCTGGGCCCACCCCCAAAACCGTGGGCTATAGCACACCAATTTGGCCTGAAAATGCCTCGTTCGCGCCGTTTTGCCCATTTGTCCACCCCAATGGCCACGAAAATTTAAATGGACTACACTGGGATTATTTCTAACCTCCCTGGCATGGACCGATCAATTTTTGGCCCACAACACACCATGAAAACAGGCCAACCCCCTTAAACGCGAGTTATAGCACATTGATTTGGCTCGAAAATGCTCCGTTCGTGCTGTTTCGCCCATTTGTCCACCCAAATGGCCAGGAGAAATAAAACGGACCATATTGGGATGATCCCCAACCTCCCTGGAATGCCTCAGTCAATTTTTGGCCCATAGCATGCCCGAACCCCCAAAACCGTGGGCTATAGCACACCAATTTGGCCCGAAAATGCCCCGTTCATGCCGTTTCACCTATTTTTCCACCCAAATGGCCATGAAAAATTAAACGGACCATACTATGACCATTCCCAACCTCCTTGATAGGCCCCGATTGATTTTTTGGCCACAACACGCCCATACCCCAGGCCTACCTTGAAACCATGGGATATAGCACACCGATTTAGCCCGAAAATGCCTCATTCGCGTTGTTTCGCCAGTTTGTCCATCCAAATATCCACAAAAAATTAAATGGACCACACTGGTATGATCCCCAACATCCCAGGCATGCCTCGATTGATTTTTGGCCCACAGCACTCACGGACCCCAAGTCCACCCCCAAAATCATGGGCTATGGCACACCGATTTGGCCTGAAAATACCCCGTTCATGCCATTTTGCCCGTTTGTCCACCCAAATAGCCACAAAATTTAAACGGACCATACAGGGATGATCCTCAACTTCCTAGAATGCCCCGAATGATTTTCGGCATGCAACAAGCCAGGACCTCGGGTTCACCCCCAAAACCATTGGCTATAGCACACCAATTTACCCAAAAAATTTCACATTTGCATCGTTTCACCCACAGCATGCTCGGAACCCGGGACCACCCCCAAAACCGTTGGCTATAGCACACTGATTTGGCTCGAAAATGCCCTGTTCGCGCCGTTTCACCCGTTTGTCCACCCAAATGGCCACAAAAATTTAAACGGACCATACTAGGATGATCTCCAACCTCTCTAGCAAGCCCCAGTCAATTTTCAGCCCACAGCACCCCCGAACCTTGGGACCAGCCCTAAAATTGAGGGTTTATAGCACATCAATTTTGCTTGAAAATGCCCCGTTTGTGCCGTTTGGCCCGTTTGTCCACCCAAATAGCCATAAAAAGTTAAACGGACTATACTGGGAATATCCCCAACCTCCCTGGCATGCCCCGGTCAATTTTTGGCCCACAGCACGCCCAGACCACGAGCCCACCCCCAAAATTGTAGGCTATAGCCCACCGATTTGGCCTGAAAATGCCTCGTTCGCGCCGTTTTGCCCATTTGTCCACCCAAATGGACACAAAAAATTAAACGGACCACACTGGGACGATCTTCAACCTCCCTAGCATGCCCCAGTTGATTTTTAGCCGACATCACGCCCAGACACCTAGCCCACCCCCGAATCTGTTGGCTATAGCACACCATTTTCGCACAAAAATGCCTCATTCGTATAGTTTTGCCCGTTAGTCCACCCAAATGGCGACGAAAAATTAAATGGATCACACTGGGACTATCCCCAACCTTCCTGGCATGCCTCGGTCGATTGGACCCATAAATGCCCCGATCACATAGTTTTGCCCATTTATCCACCTAAATGGCCACAAAAAATAAAACGAACCACACTGGGATGATCCCTAACATCCCTGGCATGCCCAAGTCAATTTTCGGACCACAACACGCCCACACCCCGAGCCCACACCCAAAACCATAGACTATAGCACACCAGTTTGGCCCGAAAATGCCCCGTTCATGCCATTCTGCTTGTTTGTCCACCCAAAAGGCCACAAAAAATTAAATAGACCACACTGGGATGATCCCCAACCTCTCTGGCTCGCCCCGATCAATTTTTGGCCCATAACAAGCCCGGACCCCAGGCCCACAGCACGCCAAGATCTTGGTCCCACACCCAAAACCATAGGCTATAGCACACTGATTTAGCTCGAGAATGCCCCATTCACACCGTTTTTCCCGTTTGTCCACCCAAATACCCACAAAAAATTAAACGGACCACACTGGGATGATCCCTAACCTCCCTGACATGCTCCGGTCGATTTTTGGCCCACAGCACACCTGGACCTCGGGGCCACCCCCAAAATCGTGGGCTACAGTGCACCAATTTGGCTAAAAACTGCACTATTTGCACTATTTTGCCAGTTTGTCCACCCAAATGGCCACGAAAGTTCAAACAAACCACACTGGGATGATCCCTAACCTCCCTGGAATGCCCAAGAGATTTTTGGCCCACAAAAAGTCTGGACCTTGGGCCCATCCCCGAAATCATGGGCTATAGCACACCGATTTGGCCCAAAAATGCCCCATTCGCATCGTTTTGCCCGTTTGTCCACCAAAATAGCCACAAAAAATAAACGGACCACACTGGGGTGATCCCTTACTTCCCTGGAATGCCTTGGTCAATTTTTGGCCCATAGCACGCTCGGACCCCGGGCCTACACCCAAAACCGTTGGCTATATAGCACATATATTGGCTCAAAAATGCCTTATTTGGGCCGTTTTGCTCGTTTGTCTACCCAAATGGCCATAAAAATTTAAACGGACTATACTGGGATGATTTTTAACCTCCCTGACATACCCCGATCAATTTTTGACCCACAACAAGCTCGGACCCCAAGCCCACCCCTAAAATCGTGGGCTATAGCACACTGATTTGGCCTGAAAATTCCCCATTTGTGCTGTTTTGCCTATTTGTCCACCCAAATGGCCACAAAAAATTAAACGGATCACACTGCGATGATCCCCAACCTCCCTGGCATGCCCCGATCAATTTTTGGCCCACAACACGCCCGGACCTTGGGCCCACCCCTAAAATATTTGGCTATAGAACATCGATTTAGCCTGAAAATGGCCCGTTCATGCTGTTTCACTCGTTTGCCTGCCCAAATAGCCACAAAAATTTAAACCAACAATACTGGGATGATCCTAAACCTCCCTGGCATGCCCCAGTCAATTTTTGGCTCACAGCATGCCCGGACCTCTGGCCCACACCCATAACCGTGAGATGTAGCACACTGATTTGGCCTGTAAATGCCTCGTTCTCACTGTTTTTCCCGTTTGTCCACCCAAATGGCCACAAAAAATTAAACGGGCCATACTGGGACGATCCCCAACCTCCCTGGCATACCTTAGTCAATTTTTAGCCCATAGCACACCCGGACCTCGGGCCCACACCGGAAACCATAGGCTATAGCACACCAATTTTGCCCGAAAATGCCCCGTTCGTGCCATTTTTCCCATTTATCCACTCAAATGGCCACAAAATATTAAACGGACCAAACTGTAACGATCCCCAACCTCCCTGGCATGCCCCAATCAATTTTTGTCCTACAGCATGCCTAGAACCCGAGCCCACCCTCGAAAACGTGGGCTATAGCACACCAATTTTGGCCTAGAAATGCATTATTCACGCTGTTTCGCCCGTTTGTACATCTAAATGGCCACAAAAAATTAAACGAACCACACTGGGATGATCTTCAACATCCCTGGCATGTCCCAGTCGATTACTGGCCCACAACACGCCCAGACCCCGGGCGCACCCCCATTACCGTGGTCTATAGCACACCGATTTGGCCTAATAATGCCCCGTTTGTGCTGTTTCGCCCGTTTGTCCACCCAAATAGCCAAAAAAATTTAAATGAACCATACTGGGATGATCCCCAACCTCCCTAGAAAACCCAAGATGATTTTTGGTCCGCAAAAAGCTCGGACCTCGAGCCTACCCCCGAAACCATGGCCTATAGCCTACCGATTTCCGCAAAAACGTCCCATTTAGGTCGTTTGGCTTGTTTGTCCAATAAAATAGCCATAAAAATTAAACTGACCACACTAGGATGATCGCTAACCTTGCTGTCATGGCTTGGTTGATTTTTGGCCCACAACACGCTCGGACCCTGGGCCCATCCCCAAAACCGTGGGCTATAGCACACCAATTTGGCTCAAAAATGCCTTATTTGCGCCGTTTCGCCCGTTTGTCAACCCAAATGGCCACAAAAATTTAAATGGACTACACTGGAATGATCCCAAACCTCCGTAGTATGTCCCAGTCGATTTTTGGCTTGCAGCACGCCCAGACCCTAGGCCCACCCCTAAAATTGTAGGCTATTGCCCACCGATTTGGCCCAAAAATGCCCCATTCACGTCGTTTCACCCATTTGTCCACCCTAATAGCCACAAAAAATTAAACGAACCATACTGGGAAGATCCCCAACCTCACTGGTATGTCCTGATCGATTTTTGGCCCACACCACACCGGACCCCGGGCTCACCCCTAAAATCATGGGCTATAGCACACCGATTTGGCCCAAAAATATCCTATTTGCATCATTTCGCCCGTTTGTCCAATCAAATAGCCAAAAAAAATAAATGGACCACACTGGGATGATGACTAACCTCCCTAGGATGCCCCAATCAATTTTCAGCCCACAACACGCCCAAATCCCGGGCCTACCCCCAAAAGCACGGGCTATAATAGCACACCGATTTGGCCTCAATATGCCCCATTCGCACCGTTTTTCCCATTTGTTCACCCAAATGGCCACAAAAATTTAAGCGGACCAAACTAGAATGATCCCCAACCTTCTTGGCACAACTCGATCAATTTTCAGCATATAGTACGCATAAACCCCGAGCCCATCCTTAAAATCGTGGGCTATAGCACACCGATTTGGACAAAAAATGCCCCGTTCGCACAGTTTCGCCTGTTTGTCCACCTAAATGCCTACAAAAAATTAAACGAACCTCACTGGGATGATCCTCAACCCCCCTGACATGCCTAGGTCGATTTTCGGCCTACAACACGCCCGGAGCCCAGGCCCACTCCCAAAACCATGGGCTATAGCACACTGATTTGGCCCAAAAATACCCCGTTCATGCTGTTTCGATCGTTTGTCCACCCAAATAGCCACGAAAATTTAAACAGACCACACTGGGATGATCCCCAACCTCCCTAGCGTATCCCGATCGATTTTCAGCCCACAGCATGCCCAAACCCCGGGCCCACCACCAAAACCGTGGGATATAGCTCACTGATTTGGATAGAAATTGCCCCGTTCACGCCGTTTTACCCGTTTGTCCACCCAAATGACCACAAAAAATTAAATGGACCTCACTAGGATGACCCCTAACCTCCTTGGCATGTCCCGATTGATTTTTAGCCTACAGCACGCCCGGACCCCAGGTCCACCCCTAAAACCATAGGCTATGGAATACCGATTTGGCCTGAAAATGCCAAGTTCACGTCGTTTTACCCGTTTGTCCACTCAAATGGCCACGAAAGTTTAAACAGACCACACTGGGATGATCCCCAACCTCTCTGGCATGTCTCAGTCGATTTTTTACCCACAGCATGCCTGTACCCCGAGACCACCCCAAAATCGTGGGCTATCGCACACCAATTTAGACCAAAAATGTCCCATTCTTACCGTTAAATGGCCACAAAAAATCAAACGCACCACAAATTGGATGATCCCCATCCTCTTTGGCTAGTCTCGATCAATTTTTGGCCCACATCACGTCCAAACCCCATTTCGACCCCCAAAACCATAGGCTATAGTACACCGATTTGGCTCGAAAATGCCTCATTTGCACCGCTTCACCCATTTGTCAACCCAAATAGCCATAAAAAATTGAACGGACCACACTATGACGATCCCCAACCTCCCTGGTATGCCTAAATTGATTTTTGGCCTACGCACACCTGGACCCTTGGTCCACCCCTAAAACCGTAGGCTATAGCACACCAATTTGGCCCGAAAATTACCCGTTCGCGCTGTTTTTCTCGTTTGTCCACCCAAATGGCTACGAGAAATTAAACAGACCGCAGTAGGACGATCCCAACCACCCTGTCACATCGCGATCAATTTTGGGCCCACAAAATGCTTGAACCCTGGGTCCACCTCCGAAATCGTTGGCTACAGCACATCGATTTGGCCCAAAAATGCCCCATTCTTGCAATTTCGCCCGTTTATCCACCCTAATGGCTACGAAAAATTAAACCGACCATACTGAAATGATCCCTAACCTCCCTGGCACGCCCCGATCAATTTTTAGCCCACAAAAAGCCCAAATCCTAGGCCCACACCTAAAACCATAGGCTATAGCACACCGATTTTGCTAGAAAATGGCTTATTTGCGCTATTTCGCCCGTTTTTTCACCCAAATTGCCATGAAAAATTAAACAAACCACACTGTGACGATCCCAAACCTCCTAGGCATGCCCCGATCAATTTTCAGCCCACAACACGGATGGACCCCAGGCCCACACCCAAAACCATAGGCTATAGCACACCGATTTGGCCCAAAAATGCCCCATTCACGCAGTTTTGCCCATTTATCAACCCAAATGGTGACGAAAAATTAAATGAACCATACTAGGATGATCTCTAACCTCCTTGGCATGCCCCGATCAATTTTCGGCCTACAGCACGCCTAGACCTCGGGCCCACACCTGAAACCATAGGCTATAGCACACCGATTTTGCCCGAAAATGCCCCGTTCATTCCATTTTGCCCGTTTGTCCACTCAAATGGCCACAAAAAATTAAACGGACCAAACTGTAATGATCCCCAAACTCCCTGGCATGCCCCAATCATTTTTTGTCCTACAACACGCTCGAACCCTAGGTCCACCCCCAAAACCGTGGGCTATAGTACAACAATTTAGCCAAAAAAATGCCCTGTTCATGCCGTTTTGACCATTAGTCTACCCAACTGGTTACAAAATTTTAAACGGACCACACTGGCATGATCCCTAATCTCCCTGACATGCCCCGGTCAATTTTTGGCCCAAAGCAAACTCGGATCCGTAGCCTATTTTTAAACCTTGAGCTATGGCACACTAATTTGTCTCAAAAATTCCCCATTTACACTGTTTCGCCCGTTTGTCCACCCAAATGGCTACGAAGAAATAAATGGACCACATTTGGACAATTCTCAACATCTCTGGCATGCCGCAATCAATTTTTAACCCACAACATGCCTGAGCCCTGGGCTTAACCCTGAAACCATGGGCTATAACACACTGATTTAGCCAAATAACACCGCATTCACGTCGTTTTACCTGTTTATCCACCCAAATAGCCACAAAAAATTAAATGGACCACACTGGGATGATCCCCAACTTCCCTGGCAAGCCCCGATCAATTTTTAGCCCACAGTACACTCGGGCCCTGGGTCCACCCCCAATACCGTGGGCTATAGCACACCGATTTGGCCTGAAAATTCCTCGTTCGCACCGTTTCACCCATTTGTTCACCCAAATAGCCACAAATATTTAAGCAGACCAAAATGGGATGATTCCCACCCTTCCTGGAACACCCCAGATAATTTTTGGCCTATAAAAAGCTCGGACCCTAGGCCCACCCCCAAAATCGTAGGCTATAACACACTGATTTGGCCCAAAAGTGCCCCATTCATGTCGTTTAACCCGTTTGTCCACCAAATGGCCAAAAAAATTAAACAGACCACACTAGGGTGATCCCCAACCTCCCTAGCGTGCCTCGGTCGATTTTTCTCACACAGCATGCTCGAACCTCAGGTCCACCCCCAAAACCATAGGCTAAAGCACACTGATTTGGCTCGAAAATGCCCTGTTCATGCCATTTTGCATGTTTGTCCACCCAAATAACCATGAATATTTAAACAGACCACACTGGGACTATCCCCAACCTGCCTAGCACACCCCGATCAATTTTTGGCCCATAGCACGGCCGGACCCTGGAGCCACCCCCAAAATTGAGGGCTATAGCACACCGATTTTCCTCGAAAATGCTTTGTTTGCTCAGTTTTGCCCGTTTATCCACCCAAATAGCCACGATAAATTAAACGGACCATACTGGAAAGATCCCTAACCTTCCTGGCATGCACGGATCAATTTTTGACCTACAGCATGCCCAAACATCAGGCCCACCCCCCAAACCGTGGGCTATAGCACATTAATTTTCCCTGAAAATACCCCGTTCGCTTCGTTTCACTCGTTTGTCATCCCAAATGGCTACGAAAAATTAAACGGACCACACTGGGATGATCCCCAACCTCCCTGGCATGCCTCAATTGATTTTCAGCCTACAGAACGCCCGGACCCCTGTCCCACCCTCGAAACCATTGGCTATAGCATACCGAATTGGCTTAAAAATGGCCCGTTCATGTGGTTTTACTCGTTTGTCCACCCAAATAGCCACAAAAAATTAAACGGAAAACACTGGGATGATCCCCAACCTCCATGGCACACCCCGATTAATTTTTGGCCTACACACATTTGAACCCCGGGCCCACCCCCAAAACTATGGGCATAGCACACTGATTTGGATGAAAAATGGCCTGTTTGCACCGTTTTACCCTTTGGTCCACCCAAATGGACAAAAGAAATTAAACGGACCACAGTGGGATGATCCCAACCTCTCTGGCATGTCCCGATCAATTTTTGGCCCACAACACACCAGATCCCCGGGCCTACCCCTGAAATCGTGGGCTATAGCACATCAATTTGGCCTGAAAATGCCTCGTTCGCACCGCGTTGCCTGTTTTTCCACCCAAATGGCCACAAAAATTTATACGAACCTCACTAGAATGATCCCCAACCTTCTTGAAAGGCCAGGTCAATTTTCAGCCCACAGTATGCCCAAACCTAGAGCCCACCAACAAAACCGTGGGTTATAACACACCAATTTAGCCTGAAAATTCTTCGTTCATGTCGTTTTGCCCGTTTGTCTAGCCAAATGGCCACAAAAAATTAAATGGACTACACTTGGATGATCCCCAACATCCCCGACACAACTCGGTCAATTTTTGGCCTATAGCACACCAGGCCTACCCCTAAAACCGTAGGCTATAACACACTGATTTGGCTTGAAAATGCCCCATTAGTGCCATTTAGCCCGTTTGTCTACCCAAGTGGCCATAAAATTTAAACGGACAATACTAGACTAATCCCCAACCTCCCTGGAATGCCCCAGATGATTTTTGTCCATAGAAAGCCCGGAACCAGGGCCCACCCCCAAAACCGTGGGCTATAGCACACCGATTTAGCCCAAAAATGCCCCATTCGCATCGTTTCGCCCGTTTGTCCACCAAAATGGCCACAAAAAATTAAACGGACCATACTAGAATGATCCTCAACCTCTCTGGCATGCCGCGGTAAATTTTTGGGCCACAGCACTCTCGAACACCGGGCCTACCCCCAAAATGGTAGGCTATAGTACACTGATCTGGCTCGAAAATGCCTCGTTTGCGCTGTTTTACCTTTTTGTCCACCCAAATGGCTATAAAATTTTAGACGGACCACATTGGGATGATCCCGAACCTCCCTATCACACCCCGATCGATTTTTGGCCCACAACACGCCTGGACCCAGGGACTACATGCAAAACCATGGGCAATAGCACACCGATTTTTCTCGAAAATGCCCCGTTCGTGCTGTTTTGCCCATTTGTCCACCTAAATGGCCACGAAAAATTAAATGGACCATACTGGGAAAATCCCCAACCTCCCTGGCATGCTCTGCTTAATTTTTCACTTACAGCACGCCCGGACCATAGACCCACCCCCAAAATCGTGGGCTATAGCACACTGATTTAGTCCAAAAATGTCTCGTTCATGCTGTTTCGCCTGTTTGTCCACCCAAATGGCCATGAAAAATTAAATGGACCACACTGATCCCAACTTCCCTCATATACGCCAATCGATTTTTGGCCCACAACACGCCCGGACCCCTTGCCCACCCCCGAAACTATTCGTTATAGCACATCGATTTGGCCCAAAAATGCCCCGTTTATACTATTTTGCCAGTTTGTCCACCCAAATGGCCACAAAAATTTAGACGGACAACACTGGGATGATCCCCAACCTCTCTATCATGCCTTGATCAATTTTCAGCCCACGATACTCTCGAACCTCGGGTCCACCCCTACACTGATTTTGTTCGAAAATGCCCTGTTCATGCCATTTTGACTATTCGTCCACCCAAATGGCCATAAAAAATTAAACGGACCACAATGGGACGTCCCCAACCTCCCTGACACGCCCCAATCGATTTTTGACCTATTACACGCCCAGACCCCAGGCCCACCCCCAAAACCGTGGGCAATAGCACATCGATTTGGCTTGATAATACACCGTCCACACCATTTTGCCCGTTTATCCAATGAAATTGCCACAAAAAAATAAACAGATCATACTAAGATGATCCCCAACCTCCCTGGCATGCCCTAATCGATTTTCGACCAACAGCATGCCCGAACCCTGGCCCTACCCCAAAAACCCTAGGCTATAGTACACCAATTTGTCTTGAAAGTGCCCCGTTCGCACCGTTTTGCCCACCTGTCCATCCATATGGCCAAGAAAATTAAAACAGACCATACTCAATCGATCCCGACCTCCCTGGCATACCCCAATCAATTTTTGGCCCACAACACACCCGAAACCCAGGCCCACCCCCAAAACCGTGAGCTATAGCATATTGATTTAGCTCGAAAATGAACCGTTTGCGACGTTTTGCCTGTGTCTCCAACCAAATGGCCTCAAAAAATAAACTGAACATACTAGGATAATCTCCAATCTCCCTGGCATGGCCCGATCAATTTTTGGCCCACATCTTGCCCGAACCCCGAGCCCACCCCAAAATGCACCGTTCGTGATGTTCTGCCCGTGTGTCCAACCAAATGGCCTTAAAAAATTAAACTGAACATACTTGGATAATTCCCAACCTCCCTGGCATGGCCCGATCAATTTTTGGCCCACAGTTGCCCAAACCCCGAGCCCACCCCAAATACAAACACATCGATTTCACCCGAAAATGCCCCATGTGCGCCGTTTCGCCCATTTGTCCACCCAAATAGACAAGAAAATTTAAACTGACCATACTCGGACGATCCCTAACCTCCCTGGCACACCCTGGTCGATTTTTGTACCATAGCACGCTTGGACCCCGGGACCACCCCCAAAACCGTGGGCAATAGCACACCGATTTAGCCCAAAAATGCCCCATTCGTGTGGTTTCGCCCGTTTGTCCACCCAAATGGCCACAAAAAATTTAACGGACCACACTAGGATTATTCCCAACCTCCGTGGCATGCACCGATCGATTTTTGGTCCGCAGCACACCCGAACCCTGGGCCCATCTCCAAAATCGTGTGCTATAGCACACTGATTTGGATAAAAAATGTGTTGTTCAGATCGTTTTGCTCGTTTGTCCACCCAAACGGCCAAGAAAATTTAAACAGACCACGTTGGGATAATTCCCAATCTCTTTAGCATGCCTCAATTAATTTTTGGCCCACGACAATCCTGAACCCCGGGCCCATCCCTAAAACGGTGGGCTATAGCACACCGATTTTGCCCAAAAATACCCCGTTAATGCTTTTTTGCCCGTTTGTCCACCCAAATGCCCGTGAAAATTTAAACGGATCACACTAGGACGATCCCCAACCTCCCTGGCACGGTTCGGTCAATTTTTGGACTATTATATGCCCGGACCCAGGCGCACCAATAAAACCGTAGGCTATAGCACACCGATTTGGATCAAAAATACCCCGTTCATGCCGTTTTGCCAATTTGTCCACCCAAATGGCCATGAAAATTTAAACAGACCACATTGGGACAATCCCCAAACCCTCTAGCATGCCCCGATCGATTTTTGGCCTATTAGAAACCTGGACCCCTAGCCCTCCCCCAAAATTGTGGGCTATAGCACACCGATTTGGCCCAAATATACCCCGTTCGTATTGTTTTGCCCGTTTGTCCACCTAAATAGCCACAAAAATTTAAACGGATCACACTGGGACGATCCCCAACCTTCCTGGCATGCTCTGATTAATTTTTGGCCCACAGCAAGCCCGGACCCTAGGCCCACCCCCGAAACTGTGAGCTATAGCACATTGATTTGGCCTGAAAATGCACCGTTCGCGTTGTTTCGCCCATTTGTCCAATCAAATGGCCACAAAAAATTAAACGGACCATACTAGGATGATCCAACCTCCCTGGCATGCCCCGATAGATTTTTGACTCATGGCATGCTTAAACCCTGGGCCCATCCTAAAAAACCTGGGCTATAGTACACCGATTTGCCCTAAAAATACCCTGTTTGCATCATTTCGCCCGTTTGTACACCCAAATGGCAAGGAAAATTTAAATGGACCATACTCGAATGATCCCTAACCTCCTTGGCATACACCGATTGATTTTTTGCGCACAGCAGACCCGGACCCCGAGCCTACCCTTGAAACCGTGGGCAATAGTACACCGATTTGGCCCGAAAATGCCCCATTCACGCCATTTCACCTATTTCTCAACCTAAATAGCCACAAAAATTTAAACAGACCATACTGGGCTGATCCCCAATCTCTCTGGCATGCCCTGGTTAATTTTTGGCCCATAGCACGCCCGAACCCTGGGCCCACCCATGAAATCGTGAGCTATAGCACATCGATGTAGCCCGAAAATGCATCGTTCATGCCGTTTTACCCGTTTGTCAAACCAAATAGCCACGAAAAATCAAACGAACCATACTAGGATGATCCCTAACCTCCTTGGCATTCCTTGATTGATTTTCAGCCCACTGCATGCTTGAACCCTAGGCCCACCCTAAAAACCCTTTGCTATAGTACACCGATTTGACCCGAGAATGCCCCGTTCGTGCCGTTTTGCCCATTTGTCCACCCAAATAGCCATGAAAATTTAAACGGACCATACTCGAACGATCCCCAAACTCCCTGGCATACCTTGGTTGATTTTCGTCCCACAACACGCCTGGAACCCGGGACCACCCCAAAAATCGTGGGCTATAGCACACTGATTTGGCCCGAAAATGCCCTGTTCGCGCCGGTTCACCCGTTTTTCCACCCAAATGGCCACGAAAAATTAAACAGACTATATTGGGATGATACCCAACCTCCCTGGCATGCCCCAGTTAATTTTTGGCCCAGAACACGCAGGGACCCTGAGCCCACCTCTGAAACCGTGGGCTAGCACACCGATTTAGCTCAAAAATGTCTCGTTCGCACTGTTTCACTTGTTTGTCCACCCAAATGGCCACGAAAAATTAAACAGACCACACTGGGACCATCCCCAACCTACCTGGCAGGACCCGGTTAATTTTTGGCCTATAGCACACCTAGAATTTGGGCCCACCCCCAAAATCGTTGGCTATAGCACACTGATTTGGCACAAAAATGCCTCGTTTGTGCCATTTCACCCGTTTGTCCACCTAAATGGCCATAAAAATTACATGGACCACACTTGGATGATCCCCAACATCTCTGGCACACCTCGGTCGATTTTCGACCAACCATACGCCTGGACCTCTGGCCTACCCCAAAAACCATGGGCTATAGCGCACTGATTTGGCCCAAAAATACCCCGTTCGTGCTGTTTCTCCCCTTTGACCACCCAAATGGCCATGAAAAATTAAATGGACCACACAGATCCCAACCTCCCTCGCATGCCCCAATTGATTTTTTTCCCACAACACGCCCGGACCCCTTGCCCACCCCCGAAACTATTGGCTATAGCACATCGATTTGGCCCAAAAATGCCCCGTTTGCACTGTTTTGCCAATTTGTCCACCCAAATGGCCACGAAAATTTAAACGGACCACACTAGGATGATCCCCAACCTCCCTAGCACTCCCCGATTAATTTTTGGCTCACGATACTCCTAAACCTTGGGCCCACCCCTGAAACGGTTGGCTATAGCACATCGATTTTGTCCGAAAATGCCCTGTTCGTGCCGTTTTGCGCATTTATCCACCCAAATGGCCATGAAAAATTAAACGAACCACAATGGGACGTCCCCAACCTCCCTGACATGCCCCAATTGATTTATGACCCATTACACGCCCAGACCCCAGGCCCACCCCAAAAACCGTGGGTAATAGCACACCGATTTAGCCTGAAAATGCCCTGTTCACGCCGTTTCGCCCGTTTGTCCACCCAAATAGCCACAAAAATTTAAACGGACCACACTGGGATGATCCTCAACCTTTCTGGCACACCCTGATCGATTTTCAGCCCACAACACACCCGAACCCCAGGACCACCCCCAAAATCATGAGCATAGCACATCGATTTGACCTGAAAATGCCCTGTTCGGGCCATTTCACCCGTTTGTCCACCCAAATGGCCACGAAGAGTTCAACAAACTAAACTAAGATGATCCCAAACCTCTCTCGCACGCCTCGATCAATTTTTAGCCCATAAAATGCCCGTACGCCGAACCCACCCCTGAAACCGTGAGTAATATCACACCGATTTGGCTTGAAAATACACCATCCATACTATTTTGCCCGTTTATCCAACCAAATTGCCACAAAAAACTAAACAAATCATACTAGGATGATCCCCAACCTCCCTGGCATGCCCCAATCGATTTTCGACCAACAGCATGCCCGAACCCTGGCCCCACCCCAAAAACCCTGCCCCGTTCGCACCGTTTCACCCTCTTGTCCATCCATATGGCCAAGAAAATTAAAACGGACCATACTCGATCAATCCCGAACCTCCCTGGCATACCCCAATCAATTTTTGGCCCACAGCAAACCCGAAACCCGATCCCACCCCCAAAACCGTGAGCTATAGCATACCGATTTAGCCCGAAAATGCACCGTTCGTGATGTTCTGCCCGTGTGTCCAACCAAATGGCCTTAAAAAATTAAACTAAACATATTAGGATAATTCCCAACCTCCCTGGCATGGCCCGATCAATTTTTGGCCCACAGTTGCCCAAACCCCAAGCCCACCCCAAATACAAACACATCGATTTCACCCGAAAATGCCCCATGTGCACCGTTTCGCCCATTTGTCCACACAAATGGACAAGAAAATTTAAACTGACCATACTCAGATATTCCCCAACCTCCCTGGCACACCCTGGTCGATTATCATACCATAGCACGCCTAGTCCCAAGGACCACCCCCGAAACCGTGGGCTATAGCACATCGATTTGGCCCAAAAATGCCCCATTCGTATGGTTTCGCCCGTTTGTCCACCCAAATGGCTACGAAAAATTTAACAGACCACACTGGGATGATTCGCAACCTCCATGGCATAGACCGATTGATTTTAGGGCCACAGCACGCCCGGACCCCGGGCCTACCTCTAAAATCGTGTGCTATAGCACACCGATTTAGCTTGAAAATGTGTCATTTGCGTTGTTTTACCCGTTTGTCCATCCAAATGGCCACAAAAATTTAAACGGAGCACACTGAGATAATCCTCAACCTCCTTAGCATGCCTTGATCAATTTTTGGCCCGCAACGAACCCGAACCCTGGGCCCACCCCTAAAATGGTGGGCTATAGCACACCAATTTTGCTTGAAAATGCCCCGTTAATGCTTTTTTCCCCGTTTGTCCGCCCAAATGCCCATGAAAATTTAAACGGATCACACTAGGACGATCCCCAACCTCCCTGGCATGGTCCGGTCGATTTTTGGACTATTACACGTCCGGACCCAGGCGCACCCCCAAAATCGTAGGCTATAGCACACCAATTTGGATCAAAAATACCCCATTCATGCTGTTTATCCAATTTGTCCACCCAAATGGCCATGAAAATTTAAACGGACCATAGTATGATAATCCCCAACCTTCCTGGCATTCCCTGATCAATTTTTGTCCCACAGCACACCCGGACCTCGGGCCCACCGCCAAAATCATGAGCTTTAGCACACCGATTAGGCCTGAAAATGCCCTGTTCAGTCCGTTTCACCCATTTGTCCACCCAAGTAGCCAAGAAAAATTCAACGGACCACACTAAGATGATCCCCAACCTCCCTAGCATGCCCTGGTCAATTTTTAGCCCACAAAATGCCCAAACCCCAGCCCCACCCCTAAAATCGTGAGTAATAGCCCACCGATTTGGCTTGAAAATACACCGTTCATGCCGTTTTGCCTGTTTGTCCAATCAAATGATCACAAAATTTAAATGAACCACACTGGGATGATCCATAACCTCCCTGGCACGCCCAGGTTTATTTTTAGCCCACAGCACACCCGGACTCTAGGTCTACTGCTGAAACCGTAGGCTATAGCACACCGATTTGGCTCTAAAATGCCCCGTTCGTGTCGTTTTGCCCGTTAGTCCACCCAAATAGCCATAAAAAATTAAATGAACCACACTAGGATGATCCCCAATCACCTTGGTATGCCCCGATCGATTATCAGCCTACAGCACAATCGGACACTTGGCCCACCCCTAAAACTGTTGGCTATAGCACACCAATTTGGCCCGAAAATGTCCCATTCGTGCAGTTTGGCCCGTTTGTCTACCCAAATGGCCAGGAAAAATTAAACGAACTGTAGTGGGATGATCCCCAACCTTCCTGGCATGCCCAGGTCAATTTTCATCTTACAGCACACATGGACCTCGGGCCCACCCCCAAAACCGTGGGCTATATCACATCGATTTGGTTCAAAAATGCCCCGTTCGCGCTATTTCCTCTTTTTGTCCACCCAAATGGACACAAAAATTTAAACAGACAATACTGGAATGATCCCCAACCTCCCTAGCATGCCCCAGTGAATTTATGGCCCATATCATGCCTGGACCCCGGGCCCAACCTCGTAACCGTGAGCTATAGCACACTGATTTGGCTTGAAAATGCCCCATTCGTGCAGTTTCACCCGTTTGTCCACAAAAATGGCCACAAAAAATTAAACGGACCATACTAGGATGATCCCCAACCTCCATGACATGCCTCGGTTAATTTTCGACCCACAGCACGCTCGGACCCCAGGGCCACCCCCAAAACCGTGGGCTATAGCACACCGATTTTGCTAAAAAATCCCCCGCTCGCGCCGTTTCACCCGTTTGTCCACCCAAATGGCTACAAAAATTTAAATGGACCATACTGAGATGATCCCCAACCTCCCTAGCACGCCCCGATTGATTTTTTGCCCACAGCACGCCTGCACCCTGGGTCCACCCGCAAAACCGACGGCTATAGCACACTAATTTTGCCCGAAAATGCCCCATTCACGTCGTTTCGCCCGTTTGTCCACTCAAATAGCCATGAAAAATAAAACGGACCATACTTGGAAGATCCGCAACCTCCCTGGCCTGCTCTGGTCGATTTTTAGCCTACAGAATGCCCGGACCCCGGACCCACCCCCAAAATCATAGCCTATAGCACATTAATTTAGCCCAAAAATGCCTCGTTCATGCCGTTACGCCCGTTGGTCTACCCAAATAGCTATGAAAAATTAAATGGACCACACTAATCCCAACCTCCTTCGTATGACCTGATTGATTTTCGGCCCACAGCACACTCGGACCCCTGGCCCACCCCCAAAACTGTAGGTTATAGCACATAGTTTTTGCCATAAGATGCCCCATTCGCGCAGTTTCACTCGTTTATCCCCCAAAATGGCCAGGAAAATTAAACGGACCACAATGGGATGATCCTCAACCTCCCTGGCATGCCCCGATCTATTTTCAGCTGGCAGAATGCCCGAACCCCAAGCCCACTCCCAAAATCATAGGTAATAGCATACCGATTTGGCTCGAAAATGCCCCATTCATGCCGTTTTGACCATTTTCTACCCAAAGGGCCATAAAAACTTAAACAGACTACACTTTGATGATCCCCAACCTCCCTGGCATGCCTTGGTTGATTTTTGGCCTACAACATGCCCTGAACCCAGGTCCACCCCCTAAATCGTGGGCTATAGAACACGGATTTAAATAGAAAATACCATGTTCGTGCCATTTCGCCTGTTTGTCCACCCAAATGGCTACGAAAAATTAAACAGACCATACTAGGATGATCCCCAACCTCCCTGGCATGCCTTGATCAATTTTTAGCCAACAGCAAGCCCAGACCTTAGGCCTACACCCAAAATCGTGTGCTATAGCACACCGATTTGGCCCAAAAATACGCCTATCGTGCTGTTTAACCCTTTTGTCCATCCAAATAGCCACGAAAAATTAAAAAGAGCATACTAGGATGATCCCCAACCTCCCTGGCATGCCCCAATTAATTTTCTGCCAGTAGCACGGCCAAACACCGGGCCCACCCCCAAAACTCTGGGCTATTGCTCACCGACTTGGCCTGATAATACCCTCTTTGCATCGTTTTACCTGTTTATTCCACCAAATTTCCATGAAAATTTAAATGGACCACACTGGGATGATCCCCAACCTCCCTAGGATTCCCCGATCAATTTTCAGCAAACATCACGCACAGACCCTGGGTCCACCCCAAAAACTATGGGCTATGACATCGATTTTGCCCAAAAATACCCCACTTATGCTGTTTTGCCTGTTTGTCCTCCCAAATGGCCTGAAAATGCCCTGTTCTCGCAGTTTCACATGTTTGTCCACCCAAATGGCCAAGAAAAATTGAACGGACCACACTGGGATGATCCTCAACCTCGGCACACCCAAGTCTATTTTCGGTTGGCAGAATGCCTGAACCCCGAGCCCACTCTCGAAATCGTGGGCAATAGCACACCGATTTGGCCCAAAAATGCCCCATTCGTGCTATTTTGCCCGTTTTTCTACCCAAAAGGCCATGAAAACTTAAACAGAACACACTTGGATGATCCCCAACCTCCCTGGCGTGCCTCAGTTGATTTTTAGCCAATAGCATGCCCGGACTTCGGGCCCACCCCTTAAATCGTGGGCTATAGCACACTAATTTGAACAAAAAATGCCCCGTTTGTGCCCTTTCGCCCATTTGTCCACCCAAATGGACATGAAAAATGAACCATACTAGGAAAATCTCTAACCTTCATGGCATACCTCGACCAATTTTCGGTCATCAGTACACCCGAACCACTGACCCACCCCCAACACCGTTGGCTATAGCTTACCGAATTGGCTTAAAAATGCCCCGTTCAAGCGGTTTTACTCATTTGTCCACCCAAATGGCCGCAATAAATTAAACAGACCACACTGGGATGATCCCCAACCTCCCTGGCATGCCCCGATTGATTTTTGACCTACACATGTCCGGACCCCGAGCCCACCCCAAAACTGTGGGCATAGCACACCAATTTGGACAAAAAATTCCCTGTTTGCACTGTTTTACCCTTTTGTCCACCCAAATGGCCACAAGAAATTAAATGGACCACACTGATCCCAACCTCCATCGTATGCCCTGATTGATTTTCGGCCCACAGCACACCCGGACCCCTGGCCCACCCCCAAAACTGTAGGTTATAACACATCGTTTTGGCCTTAAGATGCCCCATTCGCGCAGTTTCACTCGTTTATCCACCAAAACGGCCAGGAAAATTAAACGGACCACACTAGGATGATCCTCAACCTCCCTGGCATGCCCCGATCTATTTTCAGCTGGCAGAATGCCCGAACCCCAAGCCCACTCCCAAAATCATAGGCAATAGCACACCGATTTGGCCCGAAATTGCCCCATTCGTGCCGTTTTGACCATTTTTCTACCCAAAGGGCCATGAAAACTTAAACAGACCACACTTTGATGATCCCCAACCTCCCTGGCATGCCTCGGTTGATTTTTGGCCCACAGCATATTCGGAACCAGGGCCCACCCCCTAAATCGTGGGCTATAGAACACGGATTTAAATAGAAAATGCCATGTTCGTGCCCTTTCGCCTGTTTGTCTACCCAAATGGCTACGAAAAATTAAACAGACCATACTGGGATGATCCCCAACCTCCCTGGCATGCCCCGATCAATTTTTAGCCAACAGCAAGCCCGGA
>NW_025857857.1:33365-127217 GCF_002878395.1 Capsicum annuum
CCCTGGGCCCACCCCCAAAACTATGGGCTATGACATCGATTTTGCCCCAAAATACCCCATTTATGCTGTTTTGCCTGTTTGTCATCCCAAATGGCCTGAAAATGCCCTATTCGCGCAGTTTCACATATTTGTCCACCCAAATGGCCAGGAAAAATTGAACGGACCATATTGGGATGATCCTCAACCTCCCTGGCACACCCAGGTCTATTTTCGGCTGGCAGAATGCCTGAACCCTGAGCCCACTCTCGAAACCGTGGGCAATAGCACACCGATTTGGCCCAAAAATGCCCTATTCGTGCTGTTTTGCCCGTTTTTCTACCCAAAAGGCCATGAAAACTTAAACAGACCACACTTGGATGATCCCCAACCTCCCTGGCATGCCTCGGTTGATTTTTGGCCAACAGCATGCCCGGACCTCAGGCCCACCCCCTAAATCGTGGGCTATAGCACACTAATTTGAACAGAAAATGCCCCGTTTGTGCCCTTTCGCCCGTTTGTCCACCCAAATGGACATGAAAAATGAACCATACTAGGAAAATTTCTAACCTTCATGGCATACCTCGACCAATTTTCGGCCATCAGTACACCCGAACCACTGACCCACCCCCTAAACCGTTGGCTATAGCATACCGAATTGGCTTTAAAATGCCCCGTTCATGCGGTTTTACTCAATTGTCCACACAAATGGCCACAAGAAATTAAACGGACCCCACTGGGATGATCCCAACCTCCCTGGCATGTCCCAGTTGATTTTTGGCCCACAACACACCCGAACCCCGGGCCTACCCCTGAAACCGTGGGCTATAGCATATCAATTTGGCCTGAAAATGCCTCGTTCACACCGTTTTACCTGTTTGTCCACCCAAATGGCCACGAAAATTTAAACGGACCATACTAGAATGATTCCCAACCTCCCTAAAAGGCCTCAATCGATTTTCAGCCCACAGCATGCCCAAACTCAGAGCCCAGCCCTAAAACCGTGGGTTATAGCACACCAATTTAGCTTGAAAATTCCCTGTTCACGTCGTTTCGCCCTTTTGTCGAGCCAAATGGTAACGAAATATTAAATGGACCACACTTGGATGATCCCCAATATCCCTGACACAACTCGGTCAATTTTTGGCCTACAGCACACCGGGCCTAGCCCCAAAACCGTGGGTTATAACACACAAATTTGGCCTGAAAATGCCTCATTAGCGCCATTTAGCCTGTTGGTCCACCCACGTGGCCACAAAATTTAAACGGACAATACTGGCCCAATCCCTAACCTCCCTGGAATGCCCCAAATGATTTTTCTCCATAGAAAGACCGGAACTAGGGCCCCCCCAAAACCGTGGGCTACAGCACACCGATTTAGCCCAAAAATGCCCCATTCGCATCATTTCGCCCGTTTGTCCACCAAAATGGCCACAAAAAATTAAACAGACCATACTAGGATGATCCTCAACCTCTATGGCATGCCTCGGTTAATTTTTTGCCCACAGCACACTCGAACCCCAGGCCCACCCCCAAAATCGTGGGCTATAGTACACTGATTTGGCTCAAAAATACCTCGTTTCCGCCATTTTGCCTATTTGTCCACCCAAATGGCTATAAAATTTTAAACGGATCACACTGGTATGATCCTGAACCTCCCTAGCATACCCCGATCGATTTTTGGCCCACAGTACACCTGAACCCAGGGCCTACCTGCGAAACCATGGGCTATAGCACACCGATTTTGCTTGAAAATGCCTTGTTCGCGCTATTTCACCCGTTTGTCCACCCAAATGGCCACGAAAAATTAAATGAACCATACTGGGAAGATCCCCAACCCCACTGGCATGCTCTAGTCAATTTTTCACCAACAGCACACCCGGACCACAGACCCACCCCCAAAATCGTGGGCTATAGCACACTAATTTAGCCCAAAAATGCCTCGTTCACGCCGTTTCACCCATTTGTCCACCCAAATAGCCATGAAAAATTAAATGGACCACACTGATCCCAAGTTCCCTCGCATACCCCAATCGATTTTTGGCCCATAACATGCCCGGACCCCTTGCCCACCCCTGAAACTATTGGTTATAGCACATCGATTTGGCCCGAAAATGCCCTATTCGCGAAGTTTCACCCGTTTGTCCACCCAAATGGCCACTAGAAATTAAACGGACCACTGTAGGATGATCCCCAACTTCCCTGGCACATCTCAATCAATTTTTAGCCCACAGCATGCCCAGACCCCGGGCCCACTCCTAAAATCGTGGGCAATTGCACACCGATTTAGCCCAAAAATGCCCCGTTCGCGCCATTTTGCCCGTATGTCGTCCCAAATGGCCACAAAAATTTAAATAAACCATACTTGGATGATCCCCAACCTCCCTGGTATGGCTCGGTTAATTATTGGCCTACAGCACGCTCGGACGCCGGGCCCATCCCCTAAACCGTGGGCTATAGCACACCGATTTGGATAGAAAACGCCCAGTTCATGCTGTTTTGCCCGTTTTTCAACCCAAATAGCTACGAAAAATTAAACGGACCACATTGAGACGATCCCCAACCTCCTTGGCATACCCCGTTTAATTTTTTTCCCAAAGCACACCCGGACCCTAGGCCCGACCCCAAAACTATTTGCTATAACACACCGATTTGGCCCAAAAATGCCCCGTTCGCACCGTTTTGCCCATTTGTCCACCCAAATAGCCACAAAAAATTGAAAGGACCATACTAGAATGATCCCCAACATCCTTGGCATGCCTCGGATTATTTTTGGCCAACAGCACACCCAGACACTGGGCCCACCCCAAAAACCATGGGTTATAGCACACTAATTTGGCCCAAAAATGCTCATTTGCATCGTTTTGCCTGTTTGTCCACCCAAATAGCCACGAAAATTTAAACGGACCACGCTGGGATGATCTCCAACCTTCTTGACATGCCCCAGTCAATTTCATCCCACAACATGCTTGGACCTAGGGCTAACCCCCAAAATCGTGTGCTATTGCACACCGATTTGGCCTGAAAATACACCGTTCGCGATATTTTGCCTGTTTGTCCAACCTAATGGCCTCAAAAAATTAAACAAACCACATTGGGACAATCAACAACCTCGCTGGTATGCCCCAATTAATTTTCGGCCCTTAGCATGCCCGGACACCTGGCCAACCCCCGAAACCATTAGATATAGCACACCAATTTGGCTGGAAAATACCCCGTTCACGCAGTTTCGCCCGTTTGTCTACCAAAATGGCCACAAAAAATTAAATGGACCACACTGGGATGATCCCCAACCTCCCTACCATGCTCCAGTAGATATTTATCCCACAACACGCCCAGACCCTAGGCCCACCCCTAAAATCGTGGACTATAGCACACTGATTTGGCCCGAAAATGCCCCATTTGCGCTATTTTACCTGTTTGTCCACCCAAATGGCCATGAAAATTTAAACAGACCACATTGGGATGATTCCCAACCTCCCTAGAATGCCCCAATCAATTTTGGGCGCACGGTACTCTCGAACCTCGGGCTCACCCCTGAAACGGTTGGCTATAGGACACCGATTTTGTCTGAAAATGCCCTGTTCGTGCCGCTTTGCCCATTTGTCCACCCAAATGGCCATGAAAAATTAAACAGACCACACTAGGACATCCCCAACCTCCCTGACATGCCCCAATCAATTTTTGACCCATTACACACCCAGACCCCAGGACCACCCCCAAAACCGTGGGTAATAGCACACCGATTTAGCTTGAAAATGCCCTATTCGCGCTGTTTCACCCGTTTGTCCACCCAAATAGCCACAAAAATTTAAACGAACCATACTGGGATGATCCTCAACCTTTCTGGCACATCCTAGTCGATTTTCACAGAACACCTGGACCTCGGGCCCACCCCCAAAATCATGAGCCATTACACACCAATTTGACCTAAAAATGCTCCGTTCGGGCCATTTCGCCTATTTGTCCACCCAAATGGCCAAAAAGAGTTCAACGAACCACACTGAGATGATCCCAAACCTCTCTGGCATGCCCCGATCAATTTTTGGCCCACAGAACGCCCGTACCTTGAGCCCACCCCTGAAACCGTGAGCAATAGCACACCAATTTGGCTTGAAAATACACCGTCCGCACCGTTTTTCCCGTTTATCCAACCAAATGGCCACGAAAAAATAAACAGATCATACTAGGATGATCCCCAAACTCCCTGGCATGCCTCAATCGATTTTCGACCAACAACATGCCCGAACCCTAGGCCCACCCCAAAAACCCTAGGCTATAGTACACCGATTTGGCTCAAAAGTACCCCGTTCGCACCGTTTCACCCGCTTGTCCATCCATAAGGCCAAGAAAATTAAAACGGACCATACTAGATCGATCCCGAACCTCCCTAGCATACCCCAATTGATTTTTAGCCCACAGAACAACCAAAACCCTGGCCCACCCCCAAAACTGTGAGCTATAGCATACCGATTTAGCTCGAAAATGCACCGCTCGCGCTGTTTTGCCCGTGTGTCCAACCAAATGGCCTTGAAAAATTAAACTGAATATACTAGGATAGTCCCCAACCTCCCTGGCATGGCCCGATCAATTTTGGCCCACAGCTTGCCCGAACCCCGAGCCCACCCTAAACACCCTGGGCTATAGTACATTGATTTGATCCAAAAATGCCCCGTTTGCGCTGATTCGCCCATTTGTCCACTCAAATGGACAAGAAAATTTAAAATTACCATAATCGGATGATCCTCAACCTCCCTGACAGACCCTGGTCGATTTTCATACCATATCACACCTGGACCCCGGGACCACCCCCGAAACCGTGGGCTATAGCACACCGATTTGGCTCAAAAATGCCCCATTCGTGTGGTTTCGACCATTTGTCCACCCAAATGGCCATGAAAAATTTAACGAACCATATTGGGATGATTCCCAACCTCCGTGGCATACACCAATCAATTTTTGGCCCACAGTATGCCCGGACCCCAGGCCCACCTCCAAAACCGTGTGCTATAGCACACCAATTTGGCTCGAAAATGTGCCATTCGCGTCGTTTCGCCTGTTTTTCCACCCTAATAGCCATGAAAATTTAAACAGACCACGCTGGGATAATCCCCAATCTCCTTAGCATGCCCCAATTAATTTTTGGTCTACGACACTTCTGAACCCCGAGCCCACCCCTAAAATGGTGGGCTATAGCACGCCGATTTTGCCCAAAATGCCCCGTTAATGCTGTTTTGCCCATTTGTCCGTCCAAATTCCCATGAAAATTTAAACGGACCACACTAGGACGATCCCCAACCTCCCTGGCATGGTCCAGTTGATTTTTGGTCTATTACATACCCGGACCCAGGCGCACCCCCAAAAACATAGGCTATAGCACATCGATTTGGATCAAAAATACCCCGTTCATACTGTTTTGCCAATTTGTCCACCCAAATGGCCATGAAAATTTAAACGGGCCATATTGGGATGATCCCCAACCTCCCTGGCACATCCCGATCGATTTTTGGCCTATTACGACCCTGGACCCCTGGCCGTCCCCCAAAACTATGGGCTATAGCACACCGATTTGGCCCAAAAATACCTCATTCACGCTGTTTTGCCCATTTGTCCACCCAAATAGCCATGAAAATTTAAACGGATCACACTGGGACGATCCCCAACCTTCTTGGCATGCTTCGATTAATTTTTGGCCCATAGCACGCCCGGACCCTAGGCCCACCCCCAAAACCGTGAGCTATAGCACATCGATTTAGCCTGAAAATGCACCGTTCGCACTGTTTCGCCTGTTTGTCCAATCAAATGGCCACAAAAAATTAAACGGATCATTCTAGGATGATCTAACCTCTCTAGCATGCCCCGATAGATTTTTGACCCATGACATGCCTGAACCCTAGGCCCATTCTAAAAAACCTGTGCTATAGTACACCGATTTGGCCTAAAAATACCCCGTTTGCGTCGTTTCCCCCGTTTGTACACCCAAATGGCTAAGAAAATTTAAACGGACCATACTCGAATGATCCCCAACCTCCCCAGCATGCACCGATCGATTTTCAGCCCACAGCACACCCGAACCTCGGGCCCAACCTTGAAACCGTGGGCAATAGCACTCCGATTTGGCTCCAAAATGGCTCATTCATGCTGTTTCACCTGTTTGTCCACCCAAATAGCCACAAAAATTTAAACGGACCATACTGGGACGATCCCCATTCCCTCTGGCATGCCCTGGTTAATTTTTGGACCACAGCACGCCCGAACCCTGGGCCCACCCATGAAATCGTGAGCTATAGCACACCGATGTAGCTAAAAAATGCACCGTTCATGCCGTTTTGCCCTTTTGTCCAGCCAAATAGTCAAAAAAAAATTAAACGGACCATACTAGGATGATCCCCAACCTCCCTGGCATTCCTCGATTGATTTGGCCTGAAAATGCCCCATTCACGCTGGTTTGCCCGTTTTTCTACCCAAAGGGCCACGAAAACTTAAACATACCAAACTTGGACGATCCCCAACCTCCATGGCATGCCTCAGTTGATTTTTGACCCACAGCACGCCCGAACCCCGGGCTCACCCCTAACTCGTGGGCTATAATTTGAATAGAAAATGCCTCGTTCCTATCCTTTCGCCTGTTTGTCCACCCAAATGGCTACGAAAAATTAAACGGACCACATTGGGATAATCCCCAACCTCCCAGGCACACCTCGGTAAATTTTTAGCCAATAGCAAGCCCGGACCCTAGGCCCACACCCGAAACCGTGTGTTATAGCACACCGATTTGGCCCAAAAATGCCCCAATCGCGCTGTTTTGCCCGTTTGTCCACCCAAATGGCCCAAAAATTAAAAGGACCATACTGGGACGATCCCCAACCTCCCTGGCATTCCCCGATCAATTTTCTGCCAGCAGCACGCCCAGACACCGGGCCCACCCCCAAAACTGTGGGCTATAGCACACCGATTTGGCATAAAAATGCCATGTTTGAATCATTTTGCCTGTTTGTCCACCCAAATTTCCACGAAAATTTAAACGGACCACACTGGGATGATCCCTAACCTCCCTAGTATGGCCCAATCAATTTTTGGCCAACATCACGCATGGACCTTGGGCCCACCCCCAAAATCATGGGTTACGCACACCAATTTTTTCCAAAAATGCCCCATTTATGTTGTTTCGCCTATTTGTCCACCCAAATGGCCCAAAAATTCCCCTTTAGCACAATTTCACCCGTTTGTCCACCCAAATGGTAAGGAAAAAATAAACTGACCACACTGGTATGATCCTCAACCCCCTGGCTCACCCCAGTCTATTTTCGGCTAGTAGAATGCCCGAACCCCGAGCCCACTCTCGAAACCATGGGCAATAGCACACCGATTTAGCCCGAAAATGCGTCATTCGTGACGTTTCGCCCATTTGTCTACCCAAAGGGCCATGAAAACTTAAACAGACCACAATTGGATGATCCCTAACCTCCCTGGCATGCCCCGATCAATTTTTAGCCCACAATATAACCAGACCATGGGCCCACCCTAAAACCGTGAGCTATAGCACACCGATTTGGCCCAAAAATACTCCATTCGCGCCGTTTTGTCTGTTTGTCCACCCAAATGGCCATGAAAAATTAAATGAACCATGCTGGAAAAATCTCCAACCTTCATGACATACCTCGATCGATTTTCAGCTATCAGCACACTCAGACCCCTGACCCACCCCCTAAATCATTGGCTATAGCACACCGATTTGCGCCCAAAATACCCCGTTCGTGCAGTTTTGACTATTTGTCCACCCAAATGGCCACGGAAAATTAAACGGACCACACTGATCCCCAACCTCCCTGGCATGCTTTAGTTAATTTTCAGCCTGCAGCACGCCGGACCCTAGGCCCACCCCTAAAATCGTGGGCTATAGCACACCGATTTGGACCAAAAATTCCTCTTTTGATTTTCAGCCAACAACACGCCCGAACCCTGGGCCCACCTACAAAACTATGGGCTATAGCACACCGATTTAACCTGAAAATACCCTGTTCGTGCCGTTTCGCACTTTTGTCTACCCAAATGGCCACGAAAAAATAAACGGACCACACTGGGACGATCCCCAACTTCCCTTGCATACCCCGGTCAATTTTTTGCCCACAGCACGCCCGAACCCTGAGCCCACCCCAATACCATGTGCTATAACACACTGATTTGCCCCCAAAATGCCTCGTTCATGCCGTTCACCCATTTATACACCAAAATGGTCAGAAAAATTTAAATGGACCATACTTGGATGATCCCCTACCTCTCTGGAATGCCTCGGTTGATTTTTGTCCCACAGCATGCCCGAACCCCGGGTCTATCCCCAAAAATGTGGGCTATAGCACATCGATTTGGCCTAAAAATGCCTCGTTCGCGCCGTTTTGCCCGTTTGTCCACCAAAATGGCAACAAAAAATTAAATGGACCATACTAGGATGATCCCCAACCTATCTGGCATACCTTGATCAATTTTTGGACCACAGCAAACCACGCCCCCGGGCCCACCCCCAAAACTGTGGGCGATAGCACACCGATTATTCTTGAAAATACCAGTTCACACTGTTTGACCCGTTTGTCCACCCAAATGGCCACTAAAATTTAAATAAACTACACTGGGATGATCCCCAACCTTCCTGGCTTACTCCGGTTGATTTTCGGACCACAGCACGCTCGGACCCTGGGTCCACCCTTGAAACCGTAGGCTATAATACACCAATTTGGCTAGAAAATGCACCGTTCGCGTTGTTTTACCCGTTTGTCCACCTAAATAGCCACAAAAAATTAAATGAACCACACTAAGATGATCCCCAACCTCCCTGGCACGCCCCAGTTGATTTTTGGCCCACAGTATGCTCGGACCCCTGGCCCACCCTTAAAACTGTTGGCTACAGCACACCAATTTGGCCCAAAAATATCCCGTTCACGCAGTTTTACCCGTTTGTCCACCCAAATGGGCACAAAAAATTAAACGGACCCCACTGGGATGATCCGTAACCACCCTGACATGCCCCAGTAAATTTTTGGCCCACAGCATGCCCAGAACCCAGGCCCTCACCCAAAACCATTTGCTATAGCACACTAATTTGGTCGAAAAATGCCTCGTTTGTGCTATTTCGTCCGTTTGTCCACCCAAATGGCCACGAAAAATTAAACGGACCACACTGGGACGATCCCCAACCTCCCTAGCATGCCTCAGTCAATTTTAAGCCTACAACACGCCCTAAACCTAGGCTCACACCTGAAACCATATGTTATAGCACAATAATTTGGCCTGAAAATACCCCGTTCACGCACTTTTGCCCGCTTTTCCATACAAATGGAAACAAAAAATTAAACAAACCACACTGGAATGATCCCTCACCTCCCTGGAACGCTCCAATCAATTTTTAGCCCACAACACGCTTGGACCCCGGGCAAACCCCCAAAACCATAGCCTATAACATACTGATTTGGCCAAAAAATTCTTCGTTCACGACGTTTCGCCCGTTTGTCCACCCAAATATACACGAAAAATTAAACGGACTATACTGGGATGATACCCAACCTCCCTGGCATACCCCAGTCAATTTTGATCCCACAGCACACCCAGACCCGGGCTCACCCCTAAAACTGTGGGCTATAGCACACCGATTTAACCCAAAAATGCTTCGTTCGTGCCGTTTTCCCCGTTTATCCACCCAAATGGCCACAAAAAATTAAACGGACTATACTAGGACAATTCCCAATCTCCCTGGCATGCCCTAGTCAATTTTTGGCCCACAACACGTCCATCAATCGAGCCCACCTTCAAAATCATGGGCTATAGCACACCAATTTAGCTCAAAAATATTTCATTTGCATCGTTTCGCCTGTTTCTCCACTCAAATGGCCATGAAAAATTAAATGGACCACACTGGTACCATCCCTAACCTCCCTGGCAGGCCTCGATTAATTTTTGGCCCACATCATGTTTAGAATCCTGGCCCACCACCGAAATCATGGGCTATAGCACATCGATTTAGCACAAAAATGCCTCGTTCGCGTCGTTTTACCCGTTTCTCCACCCAAATGGCCACAAAAAATTAAATGGACCATGCTTGGAAGATCTCCAACATCCTCGGAATACCCTGATAGATTTTCGGCCCATAGCACGCCCGTACCCCGGGCCTACCCCCCAAACCATGGGCTATAACACACCAATTTGCCCCGAAAATGCCCTATTCGCGCCGTTTTGCCAGTTTTTCCATACAAATGGCCACAAAAATTTAAATGGACTACACTGGCATGATCCCCAACCTCCCTGGAATACCCCTGATAATTTTTGGCCACAGCAAGCCTAGACCCCAAGCCCACCCCCAAAACCTTGGGCTATAGCACACCGATTTGGCTTGAAAATGCCCCATTTACATCGTTTTGCCTGTTTGTCCACCAAAATGGCCATAAAAAATTAAACGGAGCATACTAGGATAATCCCCAACCTCCATGGCATGCCTCGATAAATTTTTGGCCCACAACGCGCACGAACCTCGGGCGCACCCCCAAAACTGTGGGCTATAGCACAACGATTTGATTCAAATGGCCACAAAAATGTAAACGGACCATACTGGGATGATCCCCAACCTCTCTAGCATGCCTCGATGAATTTTGGCCTATACCACGCCCGGACCCCAGGCCCACCCCCATAATCGTGACCTATAGCACACTGATTTGGCTCGAAAATGCCCCATTCAAGCTGTTTCGCCCGTTTGTCCACAAAAATGGCCAGAAAAAATTAAACGAACCATACTAGGATGATCCCTAACCTCCCTGACATGCCTCGGTCAATTTTCGGCCCGTAGCATGCTCGAAGCCTAGGCCCACCCTCAAAACTGTGGACTATAGCACGCCGATTTGGCTACAAAATGCCGTGCTCACGCCGTTTCGCCCGTTTGTCCACGCAAATGGCCACAAAAATTTAAATGGACCACACTGAGATGATCCCGAACCTTCCTAGCACGCCCCAATTGATTTTTTTCCCACAGCACGCCCGGAACTTGGGGCCACCCGCAAAACCGCGGGCTATAGCACACCAATTTTGCCTGAAAATGCCCCGTTCATGCCGTTTCGCCCGTTTGTCCACCCAAATAGCCACAAAAAATTAAACGGACCATACTTGAAAGATCCCAAACCTCCCTGGCATGCTCTGGTCAATTTTTAGCCTACCGAAAGCCCGGACCCCAGATTCACCCCCAAAATCATAGCCTATAGCACATCGATTTAGCCCGAAAATGCCCCGTTCACGTCGTAGCCCATTTTTCCACCCAAATGGCTATAAAAAATTAAACGGACCACACTGATCCCAACCTCCCTCGCATGCCCCGATCGATTTTCATCCCACAGCATGCCTGGACCCCTGGCCCACCCTCAAAACTGTAGGTTATAGCACATTATTTTGGCCCGAAAATACCCCGTTGGCGCAGTTTCACCCGTTTGTCCACCCAAATCGCCAGGAAAAATTAAATGGACCACACTGGGATGTTTCTCAACCCACCTGGCACGCCCCGGTTTATTTTTGGCTGGCAGAATGCCCGAACCCTGAGCCCACTCCCAAAATCGTGGGCAATAGCACACCGATTTGGCCCAAAAATGCCCCATTCACGCCGTTTTGCCAGTTTTTCAACCCAAAGGGCCGCAAAAACTTAAACAGACCACACCTGGATGATCCCCAACCTTCCTGGCATACCTCGGTTGATTTTTGGCCCACAACACGGCCCGACCCCGATCCCACCCCCTAAATCGTGGGCTATAGAACACTGATTTGAACAGAAAATGCTCCATTCTCCCTGTCACTCCTTGGTTGATTTTTAGCCAACAAAAATTCTAGACCCTAGGCCCATGCTCGAAACCGTGTGCTATAGCACACCGATTTGGCCCAAAAATGCCCCTATCGCGCTGTTTCACCCGTTTGTCTACCCAAATGGCCATGAAAAATTAAAAGGACCATACTGGGATGATCCCCAACCTCCCTGGCATGCCCCAATTGATTTTTTACCATCATCACACTTAAACACCAGGCCCACCCTAAAACTGTGGGCTATAACACACCGATTTGGCCTGAAAATGCCCCGTTTGCATCGTTTCGCCTGTTTGTCCACCCAAATTTTCATGAAAATTTAAACAAACCATACTGGGATAATCCCCAACCTCCCTGATATGCCCCGATCAATTTTCGTCCAACATCACACACGGGCCCCGAGCCTACCCCCAAGACCGTAGGCTATGCACACCGATTTTGCCCAAAAATGCCCCATTTACGCCGTTACGCCTCTTTGTCCACCCAAATGGCTATGAAAAATTAAACTGACCATACTGAGATGATCCCCAACCTCGCTGGCATGCCTCGATCAATTTTTGGCCCACAATAACCCCAGACACTGGGCCCACCCCAAAACAGTGGGCTATAGCACATCGATTGGCAAGAAAATGCCCCGTTCGCACCGTTTTGCCAGTTTTTCCACCCAAATGGCCATGAAAAATTAAATGAACCATACTGGGAAAATCTCTAACCTTCATGGCATACCTCAATCGATTTTCAAACATCAGTAAACCCGGACCCCTGACCCACCCCCTAAATCGCTGGCTATAGCACACCAATTTGGCTCAAAAATACCCCATTTGTGCAGTTTTGAATGTTTGTCCACCCAAATGGCCATGAAAAATTAAACAGACCATACTGGGATGATCTCCAACCTCCCTAGAATGTGTCGGTCGATTTTCAACCCGCAGCACGCCCGGACCCCAGCCCACCCCTAAAATCGTGGGCTATAGTACACCTATTTGGATTGAAAATGCATCGTTCGCTTTATGTCGCCCGTTTGTCCACCCAACAGGCCACAAAAATATAAACGGATCACATTGGGATGATCCCCAATCTCCCTAGCATGCCCCATTTGATTTTCTTCCCATGGCACACCTGATCCTCAGGCCCATGCCCGAAACAATGGGATACAGCACACCGATTTTGCCTAAAAATGTCCTGTTCGCGCCATTTCACCCGTTTGTCCACCCAAATATACACAAAAAATTAAACGGACTATACTGGGATGATCCCCAACCTCCCTGGCATGCCCCAGTCAATTTTCAGCCCACAGCACACCCACACCCGGGCTCACCCCCAAAACTGTGGGCTATAGCACATCGATTTAGCCCGAAAATGCCCCGTTCGCGCCGTTTTGCCCGTTTGTCCATCCAAATGGCCACAAAAAATTAAACGGACTATACTAGGACAATTCCCAACCTACCTGGCATGCCCTGGTCAATTTTTAGCCCACAGCACGTCTGAACCCCGGGCCACCCCCAAAATCGTGGGCAATAGCACACCAATAATCCCAAAAACATCCCGTTCTCATTGTTTCGCTCGTTTGTCCACTCAAATGGCCATGAAAAATTAAATGGACCACACTGAGACCATCCCCAACCTCTTTGGCAGGCACTGGTTAATTTTCAGCCCATAGCATGTTTAGAATCTAAGCCCACCCACAAAATCGTGGGTTATAGCACATCGATTTGGCATAAAAATGCCTCGTTCACGCCATTTTATCCATTTGTTCACCCAAATGGCCACAAAAAATTAAATAGACCACACTTGGATGATCCCCAACATTCTCGGCATACCCCAGTTAATTTTTTACCCACAGCACACCCGGACCCTGGGCCTACCCCCCAAACCATGGGCTATAGCACACCAATTTGCACTAAAAATGCCCCATTCGCGCCGTTTTGCCCGTTTTTCCACACAAATAGCCACAAAAATTTAAACGGACCACACTGGAATGATTCCCAACCTCCCTAGAATGCCCCAGATGATTTTTGGCCACAGCAAGCCTCGAAAATGCCCCATTTACGTCGTTTCGCCCGTTTGTCTACCCAAATAGCCGCAAAAAATTAGACGGAGCATAGTAGAATGATCCCCAACCTCCATGGCATGCCTTGATCAATTTTTGGCCCACAGCACGCACGGACCTCAGGCCCACCCCCAAAACCGTGGGCTATAGCACTGATTTGGTTCAAAAATGCCCCATTCGTGCCGTTTCTTCCATTTGTCCACCCAAATGGCCACAAAAATTAAACGGACCATACTGAAATAATCCCCAACCTCCCTAGCATGCCCCGGTATCACGCCTGGAACCCGGTCCCACCCCCGTAACCATGAGTTATAGCACACTGATTTGGCTTGAAAATGCCCCATTCATGTCGTTTCGCTCGTTTTTCCATAAAAATGGCCACAAAAAATTAAACGGACCATACTAGGATGATCCCCAACCTCCATGACATGCCTCAATCAATTTTTGGCCCATAGCACGCTCGGACCCTAGGCCCACCCCCAAAACCGTGGGCTATAGCACACCGATTTGGCTTAAAAATGCCCCGCTCGCGCTGTTTCGCCCGTTTGTCCACCCAAATAGCCACAAAAATTTAAATGGACCACACTGATATGATCCCCAACCTCCCGAGCATGCCTCGATCAATGTTTTACCCACAGTATGCCTAGACCCTAGGCCCACCCGCAAAACCGTAGGCTATAGCACACCAATATTGCCCAAAAATGCCTCATTCGCGCCGTTTCGCCCGTTTGTCCACCTAAAGCCACAAAAAATTAAACGGACCATAATTGGAAGTTCTCCAACCTCTTTGGCATGCTTTGGTTGATTTTTGGATTACAGAGCGCCCGGACCCCAAACCCACCCCCAAAATCATAGCCTATAGCACATCAATTTAACCCGAAAATGCCTCGTTCATGTCATTTCGCCTGTTTGTCCATCCAAATGGCTACGAAAAATTAAATGGACCACACTGATCCCAACCTCCCTCGTATTTCCCGATCAATTTTTGCCCCACAGTACGCTCGGACCCTTGTCCCACCCCCAAAACTGTAGGTCATATCACATCGTTTTGGCCCGAAAATGCCTCGTTCGCATAGTTTCACCCGTTTGTCCACCCAAATGGCCATGAAAAATTAAACAGACCACACTGGGATGATCCTCAACCTCCCTCGGATGCCCCGGTGTATTTTTGGCTGGCATAATGCCCGAACCCCGAGCCACTTTCGAAACTGTGGGCAATAGCACACCAATTTGGCCCAAAAATGCCCCATTCGCGCTGTTTCGCTCGTTTGTCTACCCAAAGGGCCACAAAAACTTAAACAGGCCACACTTGGACGATCCTAAACCTTCCTGGCATGCCTCGATTGATTTTTGGCACACATCACGCCCGTACCCCAGGCCCACCCCCTAAATCATGGGCTATAGCACACTAATTTGAATAGAAAATGCCCCGTTCGTGCTCTTTCTCCCGTTTGTCCACCCAAATGGCTACAAAAAATTAAACGGACCACACTGGGATGATCCCCAATCTCCTTGCCATACCCCGATCAATTTTTATTCAACAACAAGCCCGGACCCTAGACCCACGCCCAAAACCGTGTGCTATAGCACACCGATTTGGCCCAAAAATGCCCCTATCACACGCAGTTTCACCCGTTTGTCCACCCAAATGGCCATGAAAAATTAAAAGGACCATACTTGAAAGATACACAACCTCCAGTCATGCCCCGATTGATTTTCTGCCAGCAGTACACCCAGACACCAGGCCCACCCCCAAAACTGGGGGCTATAGCACACCAATTTGGCCTTAAAATGCTCTGTTTGCATCGTTTCACCTGTTTGTCCACCCAAATTTCCACAAAAAATTAAACGGACCACACTGGGATGATCCCTAACCTCCCTGCCATGCCCCGATCTATTTTTGGCCAACATCACACACGGACCCCGGGCCCACCCCCAAAACAGTAGGCTATGCACATCAATTTTGCCCAAAATGCCCCATTTACGCCGTTTCGCCTGTTTCTCCACCCAAATGGACACAAAAAATTAAAATGACCATACTGGGATGATCCCCAACCTCCCTGTAATGCCTCGGTCAGTTTTTGGCCCACAACATTCCTAGACCCTGGGGGCACCCCAAAACTGAGGGCTATAGCACATCAATTTGACCCGAAAATGCCCCGTTCGCGCCGTTTAACTCGTTTGTCCATCCAAATGGCCATGAAAAATTAAACAAACCATACTGGGAAAATCTCGAACCTTCATGGCATACCTCAATCGATTTTCGGCCATCTGCACACCCGGACCCCTAGCCCACACCCTAAATCGTTGGCTATAGCACACCGATTTGGCCAAAAAATATCCCCTTCGCGTAGTTTCGACTGTTTGTCCACCCAAATTGCCATGAAAAATTAAACGGACCACATTAGGATGATCCCCAACCTCCCTGGCATGTTTTGGTCGATTTTCAGCCTACAGCACGCCCGAACCCCAGGCCTACCCCCAAATCGTAGGCTATAGCACATCGATTTGGACCAAAAATGCCTTGTTCGCTCCATTTTGCCCGTTTGTCCACCCAAAAGGCCACAAAAATATAAACGTACCAAATTGGGATGATCCCCAATCTCCTTAGCACACCTCGATTGATTTATGTCCTACGGCATTCCCAAACCTCGGGCCCAACCCCAAAATGGTGGGCTATAGCACATCAATTTGGCCGAAAATGCCCCGTTCGCGCCTTTTAGCTCGTTTGTCCATCCAAATGGCCATGAAAAATTAAACGAACCATACTGGGAAAATCTCCAACCTTCATGGCATACCTCGATCGATTTTTGGCCATCAGCACACCCGAACCCCTAGCCCACACCCTAAATCGTTGGCTATAGCACACCGATTTGGCCAAAAAATATCCCCTTCGTGTAGTTTCGAAGTTTGTCCAGCCAAATGGCCATGAAAAATTAAACGGACCACAGTAGGATGATCCCCAACCTCCCTGGCATGTTTCGGTCAATTTTCAGCCTGCAGCACGCTCGAACCCCAGGCCTACCCCCAAAATCGTAGGCTATAGCACATCAATTTAGACCGAAAGTGCCTCGTTCGCTCCATTTTGCCCGTTTGTCCACCCAAAAGGCCACGAAAATATAAACGGATCACACTGGGATGATCCCCAATCTCCCTAGCACACCTCGATTGATTTACGTCCTACGGCATTCCCGAACCTCGGGCCCACCCCCAAAATGGTGGGCTATAGCACACTGATTTTTCTCGAAAATGCCCTGTTCGCGCTATTTTGCCCATTTATCCACCCAAATGGCCATGAAAATTTAAACGGACCACACTGGGACGTCCCCAACCTTCCTGGCATGCACCGATTGATTTTTGGCCTATTACACGCCCGGACCCTAGGCCCACCCCAAAACTATGGGCTATAGCACATTGATTTGGCCTTAAAATGCCCCGTTCGTGCCGTTTCACTCGTTTGACCATCAAAATATCCACAAAAATTTAAACAGACCACATTGGGATGATCCCCAACCTTTCTGGCATGCCCTGATCGATTTTTGGCCCACAGCACACCCGAACCCTAGGTCCACCTCTGAAATTGTAAGCTATAGAACACCGATTTGGCCTAAAAATACCCCATTCAAGCCGTTTTGCCCGTTTGTACACCCAAATGGCCACAAAAAATTCAACGGACAACACTGAGATGATCCCCAACTTCCCTGGCATACCTCGATTGATTTTCGACCCATAGCACACCCGAACCCCGAGCCCACCCCTAATACCGTGGGCTATAACACACCGATTTGGCCCAAAAATGTCTCGTTCGCACCTTTTCACCCGTTTGGCCACCCAAATGGACACAAAAATTTAAATGTACCATAATACTTGGACGATCCCCTACCTCCCTAGAATGTCTCGGTTGATTTTTGGCCCACAGCATGCCCGAACCCCGTACATATCCCCGAAACTGTGGGTTATAGCACATCGATTTGGCGTAAAAATGCCCCGTTCGCGCCGTTTTTCCCGTTTGTCCACTAAAATGGCAACAAAAAATTAAATGGACCATACTAGGATGATCCCCAACCTCCCTGGCATACCTCAATCAAATTTTAGCCCACAGCAAGCCAGGACCCCGGGCCCACCCCTAAAACCATAGGCGATAGCACACTGATTATTCTCGAAAATGCCCCGTTCAAATTGTTTCACCCATTTGTCCACCTAAATAGCCACGAAAATTTAAATGAACTACACTGGGACGATCCCCAACCTCCCTGGCATGCCCCGATTGATTTTCGGCCCACAGCACCCCCACACCCTAGGTCCACCCCTGAAACTATAGGCTATAACACACCGATTGGCCCAAAAATGCAACGTTCGCGTAGTTTTACCCGTTTGTCCACCTAAATAGCCACAAAAAATTAAACGAACCACACTACGATGATCCTCAACCACCCTGGCATGCCCAAGTCAATTTTCGGCCCACAGCACACTAGGACCCTTGGCCCACCCCTAAAACTATTGGCTACAACACACCAATTTGGCCCAAAAATATCCCGTTCGTGTAGTTTCGCCTGTTTGTCCACCCAAATGGCCACGAAAAATTAAATAGACCACAATGGGATGATCCCTAACCTCCCTGGAATGCGCGGATTGATTTTTGGCCCACAACACCCTTGGACCCCGGGACAACCCCCAAAACCATGCCCTATAGCGTACTGATTTGGTCCAAAAATACCTCATTCATGCCATTTCGCCCGTTTGTCCACCCAAATATACACGAAAAATTAAATGGACTACACTGGGATAATCCCCAACCTCCCTGGCATACCTTAGTCAATTTTCAGCCCACAGCACACCCGGAACCGAGCTCACCCCCAAAACTATGGATTATAGCACACCGATTTAGCCCAAAAATGCCCCGTTTGCGCCGTTTTGCCCGTTTGTCCACCGAAATGGCCACAAAAAACTAAGCGATCTATACTGGGACAATTTCCAACCTCCCTGGCACGCCCTGGTCAATCTTTTGCCTACAACATATCCGGATCCCGCGCCCACCCCTAAAATCGTGGGCTATAGCACACTAATTTAGCCCAAAAACTTCCCATTCCCATCGTTTCGCCCGTTTGTCCACTCAAAAGGCCATGAAAAATTAAATGGACCACACTGGGACCATCCCCTACCTCCCTGGCAAGCCCCGGCTAATTTACGGCCCACAGTATGTTTAAAATTTGGGCCCACCCCTAAAATTGTGGGCTATAGAACATCTATTTGGCACAAAAATGTCTCGTTCGCATCGTTTTACCCTTTTCTCCGCCCAAATGGTCACAAAAAATTACATGGACCACACTTGGATGATCCCCAACATCCTCGGCATACCCCAGTCGATTTTTCGGCCCACAGCATGCCCGGACCCCGGGCTACCCCCAAACCATGGGCTATAGCATACCAATTTACCCCAAAAATGTCGTATTCGCGCCGTTTCGCCAGTTTGTCCGCACAAATGGCCACAAAAATTTAAACGGATCACACTGGTACGATCCCTAACCACCCTGGAATTCCCCAAATGATTTTTGGCCACATCAAGCCTGGACCCCGAGCCCACCCCTAAAACCGTGGGCTATAGCACACCGATTTGGCTCGAAAATGCCCTATTTACGTTGTTTCACCCGTTTGTCCACTAAAATAGCCACAAAAAATTAAACGGAGCATACTAGGATGATCCCCAATCTCCATGGCATGCTTCGATCAATTTTTGGCCCACAGCATGCACGGACCTTGGGCCCGCCCCAAAACCGTGGGCTATAGCACACCGATTTGGTTCAAAAATGATCCGTTCACACCGTTTCATTCGTTCGTCCACCCAAATGGCGACAAAAATTTAAACGGACCATACTAGGATGATCCCCAACCTCCCTAGCATGCTTCGGTAAATTTTTGGCCCATATCACGCCCGGACCCCGGGTCCACCCCCGTAATCATGATCTATAGCACACTAATTTGGCTCGAAAATCCCCCATTCATGCGATTCGCCCGTTTTTCCACAAGAAATTAAACGGACCATACTAGGATGAACCCCAGCCTCCCTGACAAGCCTCAATTAATTTTCGGCCCACAGCACGCTCGGACCCTAGGCCCACCCCCAAAACCGTGGGATATAGCACACCGATTTTGCTTAAATATGCCCCACTTGTGCCAGAAAAATATAAACGGATCACACTGGGATGATCTCCAATCTCCCTAGCATGCCCCGATTGATTTTTTTCCCATGGCACTCACGAACCTCGGGCCCACCCCCAAAACGGTGGGCTATAGTACACATATTTTGCTCGAAAATGCCCTGTTTGCACCGTTTTGCCCATTTGTCCACCCAAATACCCATGAAAAATTAAACGAACCGCACTGGGATGTCCCCAACCTTCCTGACATGGCCCGATCGATTTATGGCCTATTACACGCCCAGACCCCAGGCCCACCCTGAAACCGTGGGCTATAACACATCGGTTTGGCCTTAAAATGCCCCGTTCGTGGCGTTTCGCCTGTTTGACCATCGAAATATCCATGAAAATTTAAACAGACCACACTGGGATGATCCCCAACCTTCCTGGCACGCCCTGATCAATTTTTGGCCCACAGTACGCCTGGACCCCAGGTCCACCTCTGAAATCGTAAGCTATAGAACACCAATTTGGCCAGAAAATGCCCTGTTCAGGCCGTTTTGCCCGTTTGTCAACCTAAATGGCCACAAAAAATTCAAAGGACAACACTGAGATGATCCCCAACCTTCCTGGCATACCTCGGTCCATTTTTGGCCTAGAACACGCCCGAACCCCAAGCCTACCCCCAATATCGTGGGCTATAACACACCAATTTGGCCCAAAAATGCCTCGTTCTCACCGTTTCATCTGTTTATCCACCAAAATGGCCACAAAAATTTAAATGGACCATACTTGTATGATCACCTACCTCCCTGGAATGCCTCGGTTAATTTTTGGCCCACAGCATGCCCGAAACCCGGGCCTATCCCCAAAACTGTGAGTTATACCACATCGATTTAGCCTACAAATGCCTCGTTCGCGCCGTTTTGCCCGTTTGTCCACCAAAATGGCAACAAAAAATTAAATAGACCATACTAGGATGATCCCCAACCTCCCTGGCATACCTCGATCAATTTTTATCACACAGTAAAAAAGGAACCCGGGCCTACCCCCAAAACCGTAGGCGATAGCACACCTATTATTCTCGAAAATGCCCCGTTCACACTGTTTCACTCGTTTGTCCACCCAAATGTCCATAAAAATTTAAATAAACTACACTAGGACGATCCCCAACCTCCCTGGCATGCCCCGGTTGATTTTTGGCCCACAGCACGCCCGGACCCAGGGTCCACCCCTGAAACCGTAGGCTATAACACACCAATTTGGCCTGAAAATGCACCGTTCGCGTCGTTTTACCCATTTAACCGTAGGCTATAACACACTGAGATGATCTCCAAGCTTCCACAGCATGTTTAAAATCCAGGCCCGCCCCAAAAATCGTTGGCTATAGCACATCGATTTGGCACAAAAATGCCTTTTTCATGCTGTTTTACCCATTTGTCCACCTAAATGGCCACAAAACATTAAATGGACACACTTGGATGATCCCCAATATCCTCAGCATAGCCCAGTCGATTTTTGGCCCACAGCACGCCTAGACCTCGGGCCTACCCCCCAAACCGTGGACTATAGCAGCCCAATTTTTCTCGAAAATGCCCCATTCGCACCGTTTCGCCTGCTTGTCCACACAAATGGACACAAAAATTTAAATGGACCATACTGGCATAATCCCCAACCTCCCTAGAATACCCCAGATGATTTTTGTACACAGCAAGCCTGGACCTCGAGCCCACCCCCAAAACCATGAGCTATAGCACACCATTTTGCTCGAAAATGCCCCATTTACAATATTTCGCCCGCTTGTCCACCAAAATGGCCACAAAAAATTAAATAGAGCATGCCTCGATTAATTTTTGGCCTACAGCAAGTACGAACCTCGGGCCCACCCCCAAAATCGTGGGCTATAGCACACCGATTTGGTTCAAATATGCCCCGTTGGCGCCGTTTCGTCCGTTTGTCCACCCAAATGGCTACAAAAATTTAAACGGACCGTACTGGGATGATCCCCAACCTCCCTAGTATGCCTCGATGAATTTTTAGCCCATATCACACCCGGACCCCGGGCCCACCCCTATAACCATGAGCTATAGCACACTGATTTGTCTCTAAAATGCCTCATTCACGCTGTTTCACCCATTTGTCCACAAAAATAGCCACATAAAACTAAACAGACCATACTAGGATAATCTCCAATCTCCATGACATGCCTCAATCAATTTTCGGCCTACAGCACGCTCGGAGCCTAGGTCCATCCCCAAAACCGTGGGCTATAGTATACTGATTTGGCTCAAAAATGCCCCACTCGCGCCGTTTTGCCCATTTGTCCACCCAAATAGCCACAAAAAATTAAATGGTCCACACTGAGATGATCCCCAACCTCCCTAGCACGCCCCGATCGATTCTTTACCCACAGCACGCCTGGACCCTGGGCCCCATTCACGCCGTTTTGCCCATTTGTCCACCCAAAGCCACTTAAACAGAACGCTCATACCCCGGACCCACCCCCAAAATCATAACCTATAGCACATCGATTTATCTCAAAAATGCCCTGTTCACGCCATTTTGCTCATTTGTCCACCCAAATGGCTACGAAAAAATAAATAGACCACACTGATCCCAATCTCCCTCGCATGCCCCGATTGATTTTCTGCCCACAACACGCCTGGACCCCTGGCCCACCCCCAAAACTGTAGGTCATAGCACATCATTTTGGCCCAAAAATGCCCCGTTCGCGCAGTTTCACCCGTTTGTCGACCCAAATGGCCAGGAAAAATTAAACGGACACAACTGGGATGATCCTCAACCTCCCTGGAATGCCCTTATGTATTTTTGGCTGGCATAATGCCCGAACCCGGAGCCCACTCTCAAAATCATAGGCAATAGCACACCGATTTGGCCCGAAAATGCCCCATTCGCGCTGTTTCGCTTGTTTGTCTACCCAAAGAGCCACAAAAACTTAAAAAGACAATACTTGGATGATCTTCAACCTCCCTGACATGCCTCGGTTTATTTTTGGCCCACAGCACGCTCGAATCCCTGTCCCACCCCCTAAATCATGGGCTATAGCTCACTAATTTGAACAGAAAATGCCCCGTTCGTGCCCTTTCGCCCGTTTGCCAACCCAAATGGCTACGAAAAATTGAACGAACCACACTATGATGATCCCTAACCTCCCTATCACATCCCAGTCAATTTTTAGCCAACAGCAAGCCCGGACCCTTGGCCCACGCTCGAAACCGTGTGCTATAGCACACCGATTTGGCCCAAAAATTCCCCTATCGCGCTGTTTCACCCGTTTGTCCACCCAAATGGCCATGAAAAATTAAAATGACCATTTTAGGACGATCCCCAACATCCCTGGCATGCTCCGATCAATTTTCTACCAGCAGCACATCCATACACTAGGCCCACCCCCAAAATTGTGGGCTATAGCACACCGATTTGTTCTGAAAATACCCCGTTTGCATCATTTTGCCTGTTTGTCCACCCAAATTTTCATGAAAATTTAAAATGACCATAGTAGGATGATCCCCAACCTCTCTTGCATGCCCCGATAAATTTTTGGCCTACAACATGCCCAGACCCTGGGCCCACCCCAAAATCGTGGGCTATAGCACATCGATTTGGCTCTAAAATGCCCCGTTCGTGTCGTTTCGCCCGCTAGTCCACCAAAATGGCTGCAAGAAATTAAATGGAGCATACTACAACCTCCATGGCATGCCTCGATCAATTTTTGGCCCACAACGCGCACGAACCTCGGGCCCACCCCCAAAACCGTGGGCTATAGCACACCGATTTGGTTCAAAAATGCCCTGTTCGCGCTGTTTCGATCATTTGTCCCCAACCTCCTAAGTATGCCCCAATGAATTTTTGGCCTATATCACGCTCGGACCCCGGGCCCACCCCCATAACCGTGAGCTATATTATATGTTTTGGCTCGAAAATGCCCCATTCGCTCTGTTTTGCCCATTTGTCCACAAAAATAGCTACAAAAAATTAAACGGACCATACTAGGATGATGCCTAACCTCCTTGACATGCCTTGATGAATTTTCGACCTACAACACACACGGATCCAAGGCCCACCCCTAAAACCGTGGGCTATAGCATACTGATTTGGCTAAAAATTGTCCCGCTCATGCCGTTTCGCCTGTTTTTCCACCCAAATGGCCACAAAAATTTAAATGGATCACACTGAGATGATCCCTAACCTCCCTAGCATGCCCCGAAAAATTTTTAGCCCACAGCATGCCTGGATCCTGGGCTCACCCGCGAAACCGCAGGATATAGCACAGTAATTTTGCTCGAAAATGCCTCGTTCGTGCTGTTTTGCCCGTTTGTCCTCCCAAAGCCACAAAAAATTAAACGAAACATACATGGAAGATCCCCAACATCCCTGGCATGCTCTGGTCGATTTTTGGCAGACAAAACGCCCGAACCCACCCCCAAAATCATAGCCTATAGCACATCGATTTAGCCCAAAAATGCCCTGTTCACACTATTTCGCCCGTTTGTCCACCCAAATAGCTACGAAAAATTAAACGGACCACACTGATCCCAACCTCCCTCGCATGCCCCAATCAATTTTCGGCCCACAGCACGCCCGTACCCCTGGCCTACCCCTAAAACTGTAGGTCATAGCACATCATTTTCGCCCGAAAATGCCCCGTTCGCTCAGTTTCACACGTTTGTCCACCCAAATGGCCAGGAAAAATTAAACAAACCATACTGCGATGATTCTCAACCTCCCTGGCACGGCCCAGTGTATTTTTGGCTAGCAGAATACATGAACCCCAAGCCCACTCCTGAAACCATGGGCAATAGCACACCGATTTGGCCCGAAAATGCCCCATTCACGCTGTTTCGCTCGTTTGTCTACCCAAAGGGCTACAAAAACATAAAAAGACCACACTTGGATGATCCTCAGCCTCCCTGGCATGCCACGATTGATTTTTGTCCCACAGCACGCTCGGACCCCGGGTCCACCCCCTAAATCATGGGCTATAGCTCACTGATTTGAACAGAAAATGCCCCGTTCGTGCCTTTTCGCCCGTTTTTCAACCCAAATGGCTACGAAAAATTAAACGGACCACACTAATACGATCCCCAACCTCCCTATCATGCCTCGATCGATTTTTATCCAACAGCAAGCCTGGACCCTAGGCCCACGCCCAAAACCGTGCGCTATAGCACACCGATTTGGCCCAAAAATGCCCCTATCGCACTGTTTCACCCATTTGTACACTGAAATGGCAATAAAAAATTAAAAGAACCATTTTGGGATGATCCCCAACCTCCCTGGCATGCCTCGATCAATTTTTGGCCCACAAAACACCCGAACCCTAGGTCCACGCCCAAAACCGTGAGCAATACCACACCAATTTTGCTTGAAAATGTACAGGTCGTACTGTTTTCCTGTTTGTCTAACCAAATGGCCACGAAAAATTAAACGGACCATACTAGGATGATCCCTAACCTCCCTGGCATGCCCCGATCAATTTTGTCCCACAGCATGCCTGAACCCTGAGCCCACCCCCAAAATCCTGCGCTACATTACACTGATTTAGTTTGAAAATTCATTGTTCACGCCGTTTTGCCCGTTTGTCCACTTAAATAGCCAAGAAATTTAAACAGACCATACTCAGATGATCCCCAATCTCCCTGGCATGCCCCGATCAATTTTTGACACACAGTACACCCAGAACCTGGGCCCACCCTTGAAACCGTGGGCTATATAGTACACTGATTTTACTTGAAATGCCCCGCTCCCATTGTTTCACCCGTTTGTCCATCCAAATTGCCACAAAAATTGAAACAGAATACACTGGGATGATCTCCAACCTCCCTTACACGCCCCAGTCAATTTTTGGCCCACAGCATGCCCGGACTCTCGGCCCAACCCCAAAATCCTGAGCTATAGCACACTGATTTGGCCAGAAAATTCACCGTTCGCGCCGTTTCATCCATTTGTCTGACCTAATGGCCACAAAAAATTAAACGAACCATACTAGGATGATCCCCAACCTCAATGGCATGCCCTGATCGATTTTTAACCCACGACATGCTTGAACCCTGGGCCCATCCCAAAAACCCCGAGCTATAGTACACCGATTTATCTCGAAAAACCTCATTTGCGCCGTTTTGCCCATTTGTCCACCCAAATGGCCAAGAAAATTTAAATAGACCATACTCGAACAATCCCCAACCTCTCTGGCATGCCCCGATCGATTTTCAGCCCACAACACACCTGAACCTTGGTCCCACCCCTGAAATCGTGGGCGATAGGACACCGATTTGGCCAGAAAATGTCCTATTCACACTGTTTCTCCCATTTGTCCAGTCAAATAGCCACTAAAATTTAAATGAACCACACTAGGACGATCCCCAATCTCCTTGTCACACCTCAATAAATTTTTGGCTCACAGCACGCCCGAACCTAGGGCCCACTCCCAAAACCGTGAGCTATTGCACATCGATTTATCCCAAAAATGCACCGTTCGCATTGTTTTAACCCATTTGTCCAACCAAATGGCCACAAAAAATTAAACTGACCATACTAGGATGATCCCTAACCTCCCTGGCATGCCCCAATCGATTTTTGGCCCACAGCATGACCGAACCCTGGGCCCACCCCAAAAACCTTGGGCTATAGTACACTGATTAGACCCAAAGATGTCCCGTTCATGCCGTTTTGCCCATTTGTCCACCCAAATCACCAAGAAAATTTAAAGGAACCATACACGGATGATCCCCAAACCCCCTGCCACACCCCGGTCAATTTTTGTCCCATAGCACGCCTGAACCCCGGGACCACCCCCAAAACTGTAGGCTATAGCACATTGATTTCGCCTGAAAATGCCCCGTTCGTGCTGATTCACCCGTTTGTCCACCCAAATGGACACAAAAAATTAAACGAACCACACTAGGAGGATCTCTAACCTCCCTGGCACATCCCGATCAATTTTCAGCCCACAGCACGCCCAAACCCCGAGCCCACTGCCAAAATCGTGGGATATAGCACACCGATTTATATAGAAATTGCCCGGACTCCAGGCCATCCCCCAAAACTGTGGGCTATAGCACACCGATTTGGCCCAAAAATACCCCATGCGGGTCGTTTCGCCCGTTTGTCCACCCAAATAGCCACAAAAATTTAAACGGATCACACTGGGACAATCCCCAACCTTCCTAACATGCCTCAATTAATTTTCGGCCCACAGCATGCTTGAACCCTAGGCCCACCCCCAAAATCGTGAGCTATAGCACATCGATTTGGCCTGAAAATGCACCATTCGCGCTGTTTCGCCCACTTGTCCAATCAAATAGCCACGAAAAATTAAACGGACCATGCTAGGATGATCCAACTTCCCTAGCATGCCCCGATAGATTTTCGACCCACGGCATGCCTGAGCCCTGGGACCATCCCAAAAACCCTGGGCGATAGTACAGCGATTTGGCCTGAAAATACCCTATTCGCGTCGTTTCGCCGGTTTGTCCACCCAAATGGCAAAGAAAATTTAAACGGACCATACTCGAACGATCCCCAACCTCCCCGGTATGCCTCCATCGATTTTCGGCCAACAGCACACCCGGACCCCGGGCCTACCCCTGAATACGTGGGCAATAGCACACCGATTTAGCCCAAAAATGCCCCATTCACGCCGTTTCACCCGTTTGTCCATCCAAATAACCACAAAAATTTAAACGAACCATACTGGGACGATCCCTAATCTCTCTGGCATGCCCTGGTTAATTTTTTTTCCCACATCACACCCAAACCTTAGGCCCACCCATGAAACCGTGAGCTATAGTACACCGATTTAGCTCAAAAATGCACCATTCATGCCGTTTTGCTCGTTTGTCCAACCAAATAGCCACAAAAAATTAAACGGACCATAATAGGATGATACCCAACCTCCCTATCATTCCTCGATTGATTTTCAACCCACAGCATGCCCGAAACCTGGGCCCACCCTAAAAACCCTTGGCTATAGTACACCGATTTGACGCGAAAATGCCCCGTTCGCGTCGTTTCGCCCACTCGTCCACCCAAATGGCCAAGAAAATTTATACACGCCATACTCGAACGATTCCCAAACTCCCTGGCACACCCCAGTTTATTTTTATTGCATAGCACGCCTAGACCCTGGGACCACCCTCAAAACCGTGGGCTATAGCACACCGATTTGGCCCGAAAATGCCCCGTTCGCTCTAATTCACCCGTTTGTCCACCCAAATGGCCACGAAAACTTAAACGGAACACACTGGGATGATACACAACCTCCCTGGCATGCCCCGGTCAATTTTCAGCTCACAACACGCAGGGACCCTGAGCCCACCTCTGAAACCATGGGCTAGCACACCGATTTGGCTCGAAAATGCCTCGTTCGTGCTGTTTTGCTTGTTTGTCCACCCAAATGGCCACGAAAAATTAAACGGACCACACTGGGACCATTCCCAACCTACCTGGCATGCCCTGGTTAATTTTTGGCCCACAACACGCCTAGAATTTGGGCCCACCCCCAAAATTGTTGGCTATAGCACTCCAATTTGGCACGAAAATACCTCGTTCGTGCTGTTTCTATTCTTTGTCCACCCAAATGGCCACTAAAAATTAAATGGACCACACTGGGACCCTTCCCAACCTACCTGGTAGGACCTGGTTAATTTTTGTCCCACAGCACGACTAGAATTTGGGCCCACCCCCAAAATCGTTGGCTATAGCACACCGATTTGGCACGAAAAATGCCTCGTTCACGCCGTTTCACCCATTTGTCCATCCAAATGGACATAAAAAATTAAATGGACCACACTTGGACCAACCGCACGCCTGGACCCCGGGCCTACCCCAAAAACCATGGGTTATAGCACACCGATTTGGCCCAAAAATACCCCGTTCATGCCGTTTCTCCCCTTTGTCCACCCAAATGGCCATAAAAATTTAAACGGACAATACTGGAACGATTCCCAACCCCCTGCAAAGCTCAACATAATTTTTGGCTACAGCAAGCCCGGACCTGGGCCCACCCCTAAAATTGTGGGTTATAGTACACCGATTTGGCCCGAAAATGTCTCATTCGCATCATTTCACCTGTTTGTCCATAAAAATGGCCACAAAAAAATTAAAAGAACCATACTAGGATTATCCCCAACCTCCCTGGCATGCCTCAATTAGTTTTCGGCACATAACACGCTCGGACCCTAGTCCCATCCCCAAAACCGTAGGGTATAGAACACCTATTCGATTCAAAAATACCCCGTTCGTGCTATTTCTCCCGCTTGTTAACCCAAATAGCCACAAAAATTTAAACGGACCACAATATGATAATCCCCAACCTCCCAAGAATGCATCGATCGATTTTTGGCTCACAGCATGCCTGGACTCTTGGCTCACCCGCTAAATCGTGGCCTATAACAAACCAATTTTGCTCGAAAAATGCCCCATTCATGCCGTTTCGCCCGTTTGTCCACCCAAATGACCATGAAAAATTAAATGGACCATACTGGGAAGATCCCCAACCTTTCGGGCATGCTTTGGTCGATTTTTGGACTACAGCACGCCCGGACCCACCCGCAAAATCATAGGCTATAGCACATCGATTTAGCTCAAAAATGCCCCATACACGCCGTTCCGCCCATTTGTCCACCCAAATGGCCATGAAAAATTAAATGGACCACATTGATCCCAACCTCCCTCGCATACCCCGATCGATTTATGGCCCACAGCACGCCCAGACCCCTGGCCCACCCCTGAAATTATTGGCTATAGCACATCAATTTGTCTCAAAAATGCTCCGTTCATGCTGTTTCACTCATTTGTCCACCCAAATGGCCACAAAAAAATTAAACGGACCACGCTGGGATGATCCCCAACCTCCCTGGCATGCCCCGATCGATTTTCAGCCCGCATCATGCCCGGACCCCGAGCCCACTCCCAAAATCGTGGGCAATAGCTCACTGATTAAGCCCAAAAATGCCTCGTTCACACTGTTTCGCCTGTTTGTCAGCCCAAATGGCCACGAAAATTTAAACAGAGCACACTTCACGATCCCAGATCTCTCTGGCATGCCTCAATTGATTTTTAGCCCACAGCATGCCCGAACCTCGAGCCCACCCCCTAAACTGTGGGCTATAGCATACCAACTTGTACAAAAAATGCCCCGTTCGTGCCATTTCGCCCTTTTGTCCACCCAAATGGCAATGAAAAATTAAACGGACCACATTGGGATGATCCCCAACCTTCCTGGCAGGCCCCGGTCGATTTTTTGCTAACAGTACGCTCGGACCTTCGGCCCACCCCCGAAATCGTGTGCTATACCACTCCGATTTAGCCCAAAAATGCCCTGTTCGCGCTGTTTCGGCCGTTTGTCCACCCAAATGGCCACTCAAAATTAAAAGGATAATACTAGGATGATCCACAACCTCCCTCGCATGCCTCAGTCAATTTTCGACATACAGCACGCCCAGACACCGGGGCCACCCCTAAAATTGTGGGCTATAGCACATCGATTTGGACCGAAAATGCCCCGTTTGCATCATTACGCCTGTTTGTCGATCCAAATGGCCAATAATTTAAAAGGACCATAGTGGGATGATCCCCAACCTCCCTTTCATGCCTCGGTCAATTTTTGGCCCATATCATGCCCGGACCCCAGGCCCATCCCCAAAATTGTTGGCTATAGCACATCGATTTTGCCCAATAATGCCTCGTTTACTCTATTTCGCCCGTTTGTCCACCCAAATGGCCTCAAAAAATTAAACGGACCATACTGGGAAGATCCCCAACCTTCCTGGCATGCCCCAATCAATTTTTCGCTTACAGCACGCCCAGACCCTGGGCCCACCCCAAAACCGTGGGCTATAGCACACCGATTTGGCCCAAAAATCCCCCGTTCGCGTCGTTTTGCCTATTTGTCCACCCAAACAACCATGAAAAATAAATGAACCACAGTAGGACAATCCCCAACCTCCCTAGCATGCCCCGATCAATTTTCGGCCCTCAGCACGCCCAGACCCCTGGCCCACCCCCCAAACTGTGGGCTATAGCACACCGATTTGGCTTGAAAAATGCCCCATTTGCGTCGTTTTGCCCATTTATCCATCCAAATAGCCATGACAATTTAAACGGACCACAGTGTGATGATCCCCAACTTTTCTGGCATTTCCTGATCGATTTTTATCTCACAGCACTGTCACGCCCCGAAATCCTATCGGGCCGGACTGGCACCCGAAGCCGAGAAGGCCCAGGAGAACCCGTTCAAATACCTATACTTTCACTTACATGTCACCAAAAATTTGGACAGCACTTCGTTGCATATAGAAGGGTCTAATTACCTGTATCAGCACAACACGCACAAATATATATATATATATATAATACTTGGCCGTCGGGGCCACCACATATACAAATATAACATCACTATATAAACTTCCATGGCTTTACCCTTCCTTATGTCTACAAAGCCTCTAGGATATACATGACATAACTAGGGTCGGGACAAACCCCCGCCCACACATGACTCCTGTACAATAACAAAACATACGGGACCGACTCGGAAAGCTCCGAAGCAAACTGGAGCTCACCAACAATAGCTGTATGACCTGGCTCCTATCTATGCTGTGAATGAGCTGAAGCACCTGTGCCTGCAGCATGAAATGCAGGTCCCCGTGGGGGACGTCAGTACGAAATATGTACTGAGTATGTAAAGCTGTAGATAATCACATATGATATAGGAGCTCAATAGAAATCAGAAACAAGTGAATAAGTCGTAATAGGAGTGGACCACACTTACTAGAACTTGTGAAAACCTGTACATTATATTTATTCAATCACTTTACCTTCGTTCTTATCGTCTTTGTAATCATTACTGTACTGTACTGTGACCATTAGGCTGCCTGCAGTACATATCAACTGAGATCGGCCCATGCTAGGCTTATGCCCCTGGGATACCACCCATAAACACATAAATAGGGATCGACCCATGCTAGGCTTATGCCCCTGGGATACCACCCGATAAGAGAGAACTCCCATCACTTAGTTCAATTAATCTTTGATATTGTTATTTTGGTCGCCACCACATTTTTGATACTTTGAAACAATGATACATCAATAGGAACCAAGTAATAGACCTTCTATATAATAACGATGTAATAAAGACTCATTGGTACATCAACAATGTGTTTCAGAATCATCAATATCACAACAATGAAATAAGAGCCTTTTGGTATATCAATGAAACATTTTGACACTTTATAGGATGGAAACAACTTCGTTGGTAACGTAGAACAATACATGTTTTTGGACAACCTCGGAATCTTACTTGATGGAACATTGGTGTTTTCATGCCAAAGAACATTGTTAGAGTATGTTTTACATACCTCGTCGTAGATTCGGATACCAATTCAACACAACTTCCCGCCTTTACAAATCACTTATCTACAATGAAATGTTTGGCATCTAGTATTAGCAACCCAACACCACAATTCTCTTCCATAATTCCATACAACCAATATTTGCAAAGCATTCCAAAAACCAACTTGAACAATAGGTTTATGTGTATATATATATATATATATATAATAATCATTTCAATACCACATCATCACACCAAATCCCTTCACAATTCAACATAATCCAACCATGCACAAGAATAATCCAACATCATTTCCAATCATCTTTCAACAACAATCAAATAACACACTTCTTATGCTCACATGCATATATATACATATCCATATAAATAACACCAACATAATTTACATCCTTACCATAAAATGGCCATTTTGATTTCGAAGTCCTGTTGGCACAAATAAGGGGTGCTTCTCGAAGCCCTCGAGACGGTGAACACAACTACGGAATCAATTTGGATTTTCTACGGTTGAATCACAAGATAATTGGAGTTGAAATTAGGCTAGGGTTTCTTAGTCTTCAATAATGGATGATAAATAATGGATATGAGGCTAATTATATGTATATAATGACCAATTTTCGTTCATGAGGTGATGAAAAATGACCATATTGCCCTTAAAATTTTAAGTAAATCCGAATTTGTCCATGGTGGACTGTTTTGACAAGCTAATGTAGATAGACCATAACTCTTTCCTCCGATATCGGATTTGGGTGAAATTGGTATCGTTGGAAAGATAATTCAAAGGTCTTTCATTTTATGTAAAGTAGGCCACCCAGTTCGTCCTGTACAAGGAGTTATGATTATTTGAAGTTGATCCTAAAAATCTGTTTTGACAGGCTGAAGTAAAACGAGTATAACTCATTACTTAGATGTCGGATTTGGATGAAACCAATTGCATTGGAAAGAAGACTCAAAGATATTTCTTTTTATAGGTGGCAGCTCTCCTAGTTCATTATATTAAGGGAGTTATGAGCATTCAAAGTTGACCCAAAAAACTGGCAGGCCTCAGTAGTTTGTGTGCAGGAAATTTTCCTGCACATTTACTATTCACCATATCCCGGCCACCGTTTTATAGTTTCGAACGTGCTCGATTATATCCGAAACTTATCCGTTTTTGAAAATATTTATATCGTTGGAAAGATTATTCAATAACCTTAGTATGGAACCATCGACGGGCAAATTCCGGTATAAATAAAATAAAAAATTAGTTCCATATAAATAAGACCAATACACGTACTTGAATACGCCAATACATGTACTTGAATACGGGGTGTTACAAGCACGCCCGAACCTCGGGCCCACCCCTAAAATCAAGAGCTATAGCACACCGATTAGGCCTGAAAATGCCCTGTTCGGTCCGTTTTGCCCATTTGTCCACCCAAATAGCCACAAAAAATTCAACGGACCACACTAAGATGATCCCTAACCTCCCTAGCAATCCCTAGTCAATTTTCGGCCCCCAGAACACCCAAACCCTGGCCCCACCCCCAAAACCGTGAGCAATAGCCCACCGATTTGACTTAAAAATGCACCATTCACGCCGTTTTGCCTGTTTGTCCAACCAAATGATCATAAAAATTTAAATGAACCACTTTGGGACGATCCCTAAACTCCCTGGCATACCCAGGTTTATTTTTAGCCCATAGAACGCCCGGACTCTGGGTCTACCCCTGAAATCATAGACTATAGCACACCGATTTGGCTCGAAAATGTCCCGTTCGTGTCGTTTTGCCCATTTGTCCACCTAAATAGCCATAAAAAATTAAACGAACCACATTAGGACGATCCCCAACCTCCTTGGTATGCCCCGGTCGATTTTTGGCCTACAGCACACTCGAACCCCTGGCCCACCCCTAAAACCGTTGGCTACAGCACACCAATTTAGCCCGAAAATGTCCCATTTGCGCAGTTTAGCCCGTTTGTCCGCCTAAATGGCCACGAAAAATTAAACAAACTATACTGAGATGATTCCCAACCTCCCTGGCATGCCCCGGCCAATGTTCAGCCCACAGAACGCCCGGACCACGGGCCCAACCCCAAACTGTGGGCTATAGCACACGATTTAGTCCAAAAATGCCTCATTCGCACCGTTTTTCCCGTTTATCCACCCAAATGTCCACAAAAATTTAAACGGACCATACTGGGATGATCCCCAACCTTCCTAGCATGCCCCGGTGAATTTTTGGCTCATATCACGCTTAGACCTCGGGCCCACCCCCGTAACCGTGAGCTATAGCACACTAATTTGGCGCGAAAATGCCCTATTTGTCCACAAAAATGGCCACAAAATTAAATGGACCATACTAGGCCCACCCCCAAAATCGTGGGCTATAGCACACCGATTTGGCTCAAAAATGCCCTGCTCGTGCCGTTTTGCCTGTTTGTCCACCTAAATGGCCACAAAAATTTAAATGGACCACACTGATATGATCCACAACCTCCCTAGCATGCCCCGATTGATTTTTTGCCCACAGCACGCCTGGACCCTGGGCCCACCCACAAAACCGCGGGCTATAGCACACCAATTTCGCTCGAAAATGCCCTGTTCACGTCGTTTCGCCCGTTTGTCCACCCAAATAGCTACAAAAAATTAAACGGACCATACTTGGAAAATCCCCAACCTCCCTGGCATGCTCTGGTCGATTTTTATCCAACAGAACACCCGGACCCTAGACCCACCCCTAAAATCATATCCTATAGGACATCGATTTTGCCCGAAAATGCCCTGTTCATTCCGTTACGCCCGTTTATCCACCCAAATAGCTATGAAAAATTAAATGGGCCATACTGATCCATACTTCCCTCACATGTCCCAATCAATTTTCGGTCCACAACATGCCCGGACCCCTGGCCCGCCCCAAAAATTGTAGGTTATAGCACATCGTTTTGGCCCGAAAATGCCCCGTTCGCATAGTTTCACCCGTTTGTCCACCCAAATGGCCAGGAAAAATTAAACGGACAACACTGGGATGATCCTCAACCTCCCTGGCACACTGATTTAGCCCGAAAATGCCCCATTCGCACCGTTTTGCTCGTTTGTCTAGGTAAAGGGCCACGAAAACTTAAACAGGCCACACTTGGACGATCCTTAACCTCCCCGGCATGCCTCGATTGATTTTTGGCACACATCACACCCGTACCCCGGGCCCACCACCTAAATCGTGGGTTATAGCACACTAATTTGAATAGAAAATGCCCCGTTCGTGCCTTTTCGCCCGTTTGTCCACCCAAATGGCTACGAAAAATTAAACGGACCATACTAGGACGATCCCCAACCTCCCTATCATTCCCCGATCAATTTTTAGCCAACATCAAGCCCAAACCCTAGGCCCACGACCGAAACCGTGTGCTATAGCACACCGATGTGGCCCAAAAATGCCCCTATCGCACTGTTTCACCCGTTTATCCACCCAAATGGCCACGAAAAATTAAAAGGATCATATTGGGACTATCCCTAACATCCCTAGCATACCCCAATCAATCTTTTGCCAGTAGCATGCCCAGACACCAGACCGACCCCCAAAACTGTGGGCTATAGCACACCGATTTGGCCTGAAAATGCCCCGTTTGCATCGTTTCGCTTGTTTGTCCACCCAAATTTCTACAAAAATATAAACGAACCACACTGGGATGATCCCCAACCTCCTTGGCATGCCCCGATCAATTTTCGGCCAATATCACGCACAGATCCTGGGCCCACCCCTAAAACCATGGGCTTTGCACACCGATTTTGCCAAAAAATGCCCTATTTATGCCATTTCTCCTGTTTGTCCACCCAAATGGCTCGAAAATGCCCCGTTCATGCAGTTTCACCCATTTTTCCACCCAAATGGCAAAGAAAAATTAAATGGACCATACTGGGATGATCCTCAACCCCTCTGACATGCCCCGGTGAATTTTCGGTTAGCAGAATGCCCGAACCCTGAGCCCACTCCCAAAACCGTGGGTAATAGCACACCGATTTGGCCTGAAAATGCCCCATTTGCGCTGTTTCGCCTGTTTGTCTACTCAAAGGGCCACAAAAACTTAAACAGACCACACTTGGATGATCCCCAACCTCCCTGGCATGCCTCGATTGATTTTTGGCCCACAGCATGTCCAGACCCCGGGCCCACCCCCTAAATCGTGGGCTATAACAGACTGATTTGAATAGAAAATGCCCCGTTCGTGCCCTTTCGCCCGTTTGTCCACCCAAAATGGCTACGAAAAATTAAACAGGCCTCACTAGGACAATCCCCAATCTCCCTGGCATGTCCTGGTCGATTTTTAACCAATAGCAAGCCCGGAACCTAGGCCCACACCCGAAACCGTGTGCTATAGCACACCGATTTGGCCCAAAAATGCCCCTATCGCGCTATTTCACCTGTTTATCCCTCCAAATGGCCATAAAAAATTAAAAGGACCATACTAGGATGATCCCAACCTCCCTGGCATGCCCCGATCAATTTTATTCCAGCAGCACACCCAGACACCGGGCCCAGCCCCAAAACTGTGGACTACACACTGATTTGGCCTGAAAATACCCTGTTTGCATCGTTTCGCCAGTTTGTCCACCCAAATTTCCATGAAAATTTAATCGGACCATACTGGGATGATCCCCAACCTCCCTGGAATGCCCCAATCAATTTTCGGATAACATCATGCGCAGACCCCGAGCCCACCCCAAAAACCGTAAGATATGCACACCAATTTTGCCCAAAAATGCCCCATTTACGCCATTTTTCTTGTTTGTCCACCCAAATGGCCATGAAAAATTAAACTGACCATACTGGGATGATCCCCAACCTCCCTAGCATTCCTCGATCAATTTTTGGCCCGCAACAGGCCGAAACCCTGGGCCCACCCTAAAACCATGGGCTATAACACATAGATTTGGCCCGAAAATGCCCCATTCGTACTATTTCGCCCGTTTGTCCACCCAAATGGCCATGAAAAATTAAATGAACCATACTGAGAAAATCTCCAACCTTCATGGCATACCTCGATCGATTTTCGACCATCAGCACACCCGGACCCCTGACCCACCCCCTAAACCGTTGGCTATAGCACACTGATTTGGCCCAAAAATACCTCATTCACGCAATTTCGACTGTTTGTCCACCCAAATGGCCACAAAAAATTGAACAGACCACACTAGGATGATCCCCAACCTCCCTGGCACGCTTCGTCAATTTTTAGCCCGCAGCACGCCTTGACCCCAGGCCCACCCCCATAATCGTGGGCTATAGCACACCGATTTGGACAAAAAATGCCTTGTTCGCTCCATTTTGCCCGTTTATCCACCCAAAAGGCCATGAACATATAAATAAATCACACTGGGATGATCCCCAATCTCCCTAGCACTCCTCGATTGATTTTTGTTCCACAGCACTCCTGAACTTCGGGCCCACCCCCAAAATGGTGGGTTATAGCACACCGATTTTGCCCAAAAATACCCTGTTCGCACCGTTTTGCCTATTTGTCCACTCAAATGGCCATTAAAATTTAAACGGACCACACTGGGATGTCCCCAACCTTCCGAACATGCCCCGGTCAATTCTTTGCCCATTAAACGCCCGGACCCCAGGCCTACCCCGAAACCGTGGGCTATAGCACACCGATTTGGCCTTAAAATACCCCGTTTGTGGTGTTTCGCCTGTTTGACCACCAAAATATCCACAAAAATTTAAACAAACCACACTGGGATGATCCCCAACCTTCCTGGCACGCCCAGATCGATTTTTGGCCCACAGCACACCTGGACCCCAGGTCCACCTCCGAAATCGTAAGCTATAGAACACCGATTTAGCCAGAAAATTCCCTGTTTGGGCTGTTTTGCCAGTTTGTCAACCCAAATGGCCACAAAAAATTCAACGGACAACACTGAGATGATCCCCAACCTTCCTGGCATGCCTCGATCAATTTTTGGTCCACAGCACACCCGAACCCGAAGCCCACCCTCAATATCGTGGGCTATAACACACCAATTTGGCAGAAAAATGTCTCGTTCACACCGTTTCACCCGTTTATCCACCCAAATGGCCATAAAAATTTAAATCGACCATACTTGGACGATCCCCTACTTTCCTGGAATGCCTCGGTTAATTTTTGGACCACAGCAAGCCCAAAATGGCAACAAAAAATTAAATGGACCATACTAGGATGATCCCCAACCTCCCTAGCATGCCTCGATCAATTTCTATCCCACAGCAAGACAGGACCCCGGGCTCACCTCCAAAACCGTGGGCGATAGCACATCAATTATTCTTGAAAATGCCCCGCTCACACCGTTTCACCCGTTTGTCCATCCAAATGGCCACAAAAATTTAAATGAACTACACTGGGATGATCCCCAACCTCCTTAGCATGCCCCGGTTGATTTTTGGCCCACAGCACGCCCGAACCCAAGTCCACCCCTAAAACCATAGGCTATAACACACCAATTTGGCCCAAAATGCACCGTTTGTGTCATTTTACTCGTTAAACCATAGGCTATAACATACTGGGATGATCTCCAAGCTTCTACAACATGTTTAGAATCCGAGTCCACCCCCGAAACCATGGGCTATAGCACATCGATTTGCCGTAAAAATGCCTAATTCGCGCCGTTTTACCTATTTGTCTACCCAAATGGCCACAAAAGATCAAATGGACCACACTTGGATGATCCTCAACATCCTCGGCACACCCCGATCAATTTTCAGCCCACAGCATGCCCGGACCCCGAGCCTACCCCCAAACTATGGGCTATAGCACCCAAATTTGCCTCGAAAATGCCCCATTCGCACCGTTTTGCCCGTTTGTCCACACAAATGGCCACAAAAATTTAAATGGACGACACTGGCATGATCACCAACCTCTCTAGAATGCCCCAGATAATTTTTGGCCACAGCAAGCCAGGACCCTAATCCCCGCCCCAAAACCGTGCGCTATAGCACATTGTTTGGCTTGAAAATGCCCCATTTACATCATTTCGCTCGTTTGTCCACCAAAATAGCTGCCAAAAATTAAACGAAGCATACAAGGATGATCCCCAACCTCCATGGCATGCCTCGATCAATTTTTGGCCCACAACGTGTACGGACCTTGGGCCCACCCCAAAAACTGTGGGCTATAGCCCACCAATTTGGTTCAAAAATGCCTCGTTCGTGCCGTTTCATCCGTTTGTCCATCCAAATAGCCACAAAAATTTAAACGCACCATACAGGGATGATCCCCAACCTCCCTAGTATGCCCCGGTGAATTTTTATCCGATATCACGCCTAAACCCCCGGCCCACCCCCATAACCGTGAGCTATAGGACACTGATTTGGTTCGAAAATGCCCCATTCGCTCCCTTTCGCCCATTTGTCCACCCAAATGGCCACAAAAATTTAAATGGACTACACTGAGATGATCCCCAACCTCCCTAGCATGCCTGAATTGATTTTTTGCCCACAGCACGCTTGGACCCTAGGGCCACCCACAAAACTGCAGGCTATAGCACACCAATTTTGCCCTAAAATGCCTCGTTCGTGCTGTTTTGCCCGTTTGTCCACCCAAAGCCACAAGAAATTAAACAGACCATTCTTGGAAGATCCCCAACCTCCCGGGCATGCTCTAGTCGATATTTGGCCTATAGAATGCCTGGACCCCAGACCTACCCCCAAAATAATAGCCTATAGCACATCGATTTAGCCCAAAAATGCCCCATTCATGCCATTTCACCCGTTTCTCCACCCAAATGGCTATGAAAAATTAAATGAACCACACTGATCCCAACTTCCCTTCCATGCCCCGATCGATTTTCGGCCCACAGCACACCTGGACCCTTAGCCCAACCCCAAAACTATAGGTCATTGCATATTGTTTTGGCTCGAACCCCAAACCCCGAGCCGACTCCTAAAACCGTGGGTAATAGCACATTGATTTGGCCCAAAAATGCCCCATTTGCGCTGTTTCGTACGTTTGTCTACCTAAAGGGACACAAAAACTTAAACAGACCATAATTGGACGATCCCCAAACTCCCTGGCATGCCTCTGTTGATTTTTGACCATCAGCACGCCCGGACCCCGGGCTCACCCCCTAAATCATGGGCTATAGCACACTGATTTGAACAGAAAATGCCCCGTTCGTGCCCTTTCGCCCATTTGTCCACCCAAATGGCTACGAAAAATTAAACGGACCATACTAGGATGATCCCCAATCTCCCAGGCACGACCCGATCAATTTTTAGCAAACAGCAAGCCCGGACCCTAGCCCCACACCTGAAACCGTGTGCTATAGCACACCAATTTGGCCCAAAAATGTCCCTATCGCGCTGTTTCATCTGTTTATCCAACCAAATAGCCATGAAAAATTAAAAGGACCATACTGGGATGATCCCAACCTCCCTGGCATGCCCCGATTATTTTATACCAGCAGAACACCCAGATACCGAGCCCACCCCTAAAACTGTGGGCTATAGCACACCGATTTGACCTGAAAATGCCCCGTTTGCATCGTTTCGCCTGTTTTTCCACCCAAATTTCTATGAAAATTTAAACGGACCACACTGGGATGATCCCCAACCTCCTTGGTTTGCCCAAATCAATTTTCTGCTAACATCACACATGGACCCCGGGCCCACCCCCAAAACCGTAGGCTATGCACACCAATTTTGCTCAAAAAAGCCCCATTTATGCCTTTTTGCCTGTTTGTCCATCCAAATGTCCACGAAAAATTAAACGGACCACACTGGGATGATACCCAACCTCCCTGGTATGCCCCGGTCAATTTTTGGCCCACAACACGCAGGGACCCTGAGCCCACCTCTGAAACTATGGGCTAGCACACCGATTTGGCTTGAAAATGCCACGTTCGCGATGTTTTGCTTGTTGGTCCACCCAAATGGCCATGAAAAATTAAACAGACCACACTGTGACCATCCCTAACCTACCTGGCAGGCCTTCGTTTATTTTTGGCCCACAGCACGCCTAGAATTTGGGCCCACCCCAAAATCGTTGGCTATAGCACTCCGATTTGGAACGAAAATACCTCGTTCGCACTGTTTCGCTTGTTTGTCCACCCAAATGGCCACAAAAAATTAAACGGACCACACTGAGACCCTCCCCAACCTACCTAGCAGGACTCGGTTAATTTTTGTCACACAGCACGACTAGAATTTGGGCCCACCCCCAAAATCATTGGCTATAGCACACCGATTTGGGACGAAAATGCCTCGTTAGCACCGTCTCACCCGTTTGTCCACCCAAATGGCCATAAAAAATTAAATGGACCACACTTGGATAATCGCCAACATCTCCGGCATAGCTCGGTCGATTTTTGACCAACCGCACGCTTGGACCCCGGGCCTACCCCAAAAACCATGGGCTATAGCACACCGATTTGGCCTAAAAATGCCCCGTTCGTACTGTTTCTCCCCTTTGTCCACCCAAATGGCCATAAAAATTTGAATGGACCATACTGGAATGATTCCCAACCCCCTGCAATGCCCCACATAATTTTTGGCTACAGCAAGCCTGGACCCAAGCCCACACCTAAAATTGTGGGTTATAGCACATCAATTTGGCCCGAAAATGTCTCATTCGCATCATTTCACCCGTTTGTCCATAAAAATGGCCACAAAAAAATTAAATGGACCATACTAGGATGATTCCCAACCTCTCTGGCATGCCTCGATCAATTTTTGACACATAAAATGCTCGGACCCCAATCCCACCCCCAAAATCGTGGGGTATAGAACACAGATTCGGCTCAAAAATGCCCCGTTCGTGCCGTTTCTCCCGTTTGTCCATCCAAATAGCCACAAAAATTTAAACGGAAAACAATACGATAATCCCCAACCTCCCAAGAATGCATCAATCGATTTTTGGCTCACAGTATGCCTGGACTCTGGGCTCACCCGCTAAATCGTGGCCTATAACAAACCGATTTTGTCTGAAAATGCCCCATTCGCGCTGTTTCGCCCATTTGTCCACCCAAATGACCATGAAAAATTAAATGGACCATACTAAAAAGATCCTCAACCTTCTGGGCATACTCTGGGAAATTTTTGGCCTACAGCACACCCGAACCCCGGATCCACCTCCAAAATCGTATGCTATAGCACATCGATTTAGCTCAAAAATGCCCCGTACATGCTGTTTCGCCCATTTTTCCACCCAAATGGCCCCAAAAAAATAAACGGAACACACTGATCCCAACCTCCCTCACATACCTCGATCGATTTATAGCCCACAGCACGCCCAGACCCCTAGCCCACCCCCAAAACTAATGGCTATAGCACATCGATTTGGCTCGAAAATGCTTTGTTCGTGAAGTTTCACCCATTTGTCCACCCAAATGGCCATGAAAAATTAAACGGAACACTCTGAGATGATCCCCAACCTCCCTGGCATGCCCCGATCAATTTTCAACCCACAGCACGCCCGAGCCCCGAGGCCACTCCCAAAATCATAGGCAATAGCTCACTGATTTAGCCTAAAAATGCCCCGTTCGCACTGTTTTGCCTGTTTATCTGCTCATATGGCCATGAAAATTTAAACAGGGCACACTTGGACAATCCCAGACCTCCCTGGCATGCCTCGATTGATTTTTAGCCCACAGTACGCCCGGACCCCGGGCCCACCCTCTAAACGGTGGGCTATAGCACACCGACTTGTACAAAAAATGCCCCGTTTGTGCCATTTCGCCCGTTTATCCACCCAAATGGCTACAAAAAATTAAAGGGACCATATTAGGATGATCCCAACCTCCATGGCAGGCCCCGATCAATTTTTGGCCAACAGCACGCCCGGACCTTAGGCCCACCCCCAAAATCGTGTGCTATACCACTCTGATTTGGCCCAAAAATGCCCCATTCGCGTTGTTTCACCCGTTTTTCATCCCAAATGGCCACTCAAAATTAAAAGGATCATACTGGGATGATCCACAACCTCCCTTGCATGCCTCGGTCAATTTTTGGCATACAGCACGCCCAAACACCGGGCCCACACCTAAAATTGTGGGCTATAGCACATCGATTTGGACCGAAAATGCCCCGTCTACATCATTACGCCTGTTTGTCGATCCAAATGGCCACAAAAATTTAAAAGAACCATACTGGGATGATACCCAACCTCCCTGGCATGCCTCGGTCAATTTTTGGCCTACATTACGCCCGGACCCTAGGCCCACCCCCAAAATTGTGGGCGATAGCACATTGATTTTGCCTAATAATGCCCCATTTTTGCTATTTTGCCCGCTTGTCCACCTAAATGGCCTCAAAAAATTAAATGGACCATACTGGAAAGATCCCCAACCTTCCTGGCATGCCCCGATCAATTTTTAGCCAACAGTACGCTCGGACCCTGGGCCCACCCCAAAATCATGGGCTATAGCACACCAATTTGGCCCAAAAATCCCCCGTTCACGTCATTTCGCCTATTTGTCCAACCAAACAGCCATGAAAAATTAAACGAACCACACTAGGACAATCCCTAACCTCCCTGGCATGCCCCGATCGATTTTTGGCCCTCAGCACGCCCAGACCCCTGGCCCTCCCCCAAAACCGTTGGCTATAGCACACCGATTCAGCCCAAAAATACCTCGTTTGTGCAATTTCGACGTTTGTCCACCCAAATGGCCACGAAAAATTAAACAAACCACACTGGGATGATCCCCAACCTCCCTGGCATGCTTCATTCGATTTTCAGCCTACAGCACACCTGGAATCCAGGCCCACCCCAAAAATTATGGGCTAATAGCACACCGGTTCGGCTCGAAAATGCCCCATTCGTGCTATTTCGCCCATTTGTCCGTCCAAATAACCACGAAAATTTAAACAGACCACACTGGGATGATCCCCAACAACCCTAACACACCCTGATCTATTTTTGACCTACGGTACTCCCAAACCTCGAGCCCACCCCCAAAACGGTGGGCTATAGCACACCTAGTTTGCCCAAAAATGCCCTGTTTGCGCTGTTTTGCCTATTTGTCCATCCAACTGGACATAAAAATTTAAACGGATCACATTGGGACGTCCCAACCTCCCTGACATACCCCGATCAATTTTTGGCCCATTACACACCCGAACCCCAGGCCCACCCCCTAAACTGTGGACTATAGCACACCGATTTGGCTCGAAAAATGCCCCGTTTGCGTCGTTTTGCCCGTTTATCTACCCAAATAGCCATGAAAATTTAAACAAACCACAGTGTGATGATCCCCAACTTTCCTAGCATTCCCTGATCGATTTTTGTGCCACAGCACGCCCGGACCTCGACCCCACCCCCAAAATCAAGAGCTATAGCACACTGATTAGGCCTGAAAATGCCCTGTTCGATCTGTTTCGCCCATTTGTCCACCTAAATAGCCACGAAAAATTCAACGGACCATACTAAGATAATTCCTAACCTCCCTAGCATGCCCTGGTCAATTTTTGGCCCTCAAAACACCCAAACCCTGGCCCCACCCCCAAAACCATGAGCAATAGCCGACCGATTTGGCTTGAAAATGCACCGTTCACGCCGTTTTGGCCGTTTGTCCAACCAAATGGCCACAAAAATTTAAATGAACCACCTTGGGATGATCCCCAACCTCCCTGGCACGCCCAATTTTATTTTTAGCCCACGGCACGCCCGGACTCTGGTCTACCCCTGAAATCGTAGGCTATAGCAACCGATTTGGCTCGAAAATGCCCCGTTCGTGTCGTTTTGCCCATTTGTCCACCTAAATAGCCACAAAAAATTAAAAGAACCATACTAGGACGATCCCCAACCTCCTTGGTATGCCTCGGTCGATTTTTGGCCTACAGCACACTCGGACCCCCAGCCCACCCCCAAAACTGTTGGCTACAGCACACCAATTTGGCCCAAAAATGTCGCATTCGTGCAGTTTAGCCCGTTTGTCCATCCAAATGGACACAAAAAATAAACGAACTATACTGGGATGATCCCCAACCTCCCTAGCATACCCCGGCCAATTTTCAACCCACAGCACGCCCAGACCACGGGTCCAACCCTAAAACTGTGGGCTATAGCACACGATTTAGTCCAAAAATGCCTTGTTCGCACCGTTTTGCCTATTTATCCACCCAAATAGCTACAAAACTTTAAACAGAACACACTGGGATGATCCCCAACCTTCCTACCATGCCCAGGTGAATTTTTGGCTCATATCACGCTCGGACCTCGGGGCACCCCCCGTAATCGTGAGTATAACACACTAATTTGGCACGAAAATGCCCTATTCGCGTTGTTTTGCCCGTTTGTCCACAAAAATGGCCACAAAATTAAATGGACCATACTAGGCCCACCCCCAAAACCATGGGCTATAGCACACCGATTTGGCTAAAAAATGCCCTACTCACGCCTTTTCGCCCGTTTATCCACCCAAATGGCCACAAAAATTTAAATGAACCACACTAAGATGACCCCCTATCTCCCTAGCACGCCCCGATTGATTTTCTGCCCATAACACGCCTGGACTCTGGGCCCACCCACAAAATCGCGGGCTATAGCACACCAATTTTTCCCGAAAATGCCCCGTTCACGCCGTTTCCCCCGTTTGTCCACCCAAATAGCCACAAAAAATTAAACGGACCATACTTGGAAAATCCCCAACCTCCCTGGCATGCTTTGGTCGATTTTTCGCCTACAGAACGCCCGGACCCCGGACCCACCCCTAAAATAATATCCTATAGCACATCGATTTAGCCCGAAAATGCCCCGTTCACTCCATTACGCCCGTTTATCCACCCAAATGGCTACAAAAAATTAAATGGACCACACTGATCCATACCTCCCTCGCATGCCCCGATCAATTTTTGGCCTACAGCACGCCCTGACCCCTGGTCCGCCCCTAAAACTGTAGGTTATAGCACATCGTTTTGGCTCGAAAATGCCCCGTTCACGTAGTTTCACCCGTTTGTCCACCCAAATGGCCAGAAAAAATTAAACGGACCACACTAGGATGATCATCAACCTCCCTAGCATGCCCCGGTCTATTTTTGGTTGGCAGAATCCCGAACCCCAAGCCCACTCCCAAAATCGTTGGCCATAGCACACTGATTTGGCCCGAAAACACCCCATTCTCGCTGTTTTACCAGTTTGTCGACCCAAAGGGCCACGAAAACTTAAAAAGACCATACTTGGATGATCCTAAACCTCCATGGCATGCCTCGGTTGATTTTTGGCACACATCACGCCCGTACCCCGGGCCCACCACCTAAATTGTGGGCTATAGCACACTGATTTGAACAGAAAATGCCCCATTCATGCCCTTTCGCCCGTTTGTCCACCCAAATGGCCATGAAAAATTAAACAAACCACCCTGGGACGATCCCCAACCTCCCTGTTATTCCCCGATCAATTTTTAGCCAACAGCAAGCCCGAACCCTAGGTCCACGCCCGAAATCGTTTGCTATAGCACACCGGTTTGGCCCAAAATACCCCTATTGCGCTGTTTCACCCGTTTATCCACCCAAATGGAACAAAAAATTAAAAGGACTATACTGAGATGATCCCTAACATCCCTGACATGCCCCGATCAATTTTCTACCAGTATCACTCCCAGACACCGGGCCGACCCCCAAAACTGTGGGCTATAGCACATCGATTTGGCCTGAAAATGCCCCGTTTGCATCGTTTCGCCTATTTGTCCACCCAAATTTCCACAAAAATTTAAACGGACCACACTGGGATGATCCCCAACCTCCTTGGCATGCCCCAATCAATTTTTGGTGCATAACACGCTCAGACCCAGTCCCACCCCCAAAACCGTGGGGTATAGAACACCGATTCGGCTCAAAAATGCCCCGTTCGCGCCGTTTCTCCCGTTTGTCCACCCAAATAGCCACAAATTTAAATAGACCACAATAGGATAATCCCCAACCTCCCAGGAACGCATCGATCGATTTTTGGCTCACAGCATTCCTGGTCTCTGGGCTCACCCGCTAAATCATGGCCTATAACAAACCAATTTTGCTCGAAAATGCCCCATTCACGCCGTTCCGCCCGTTTGTCAACCCAAATGACCATGAAAAATTAAATGGACCATACTGTAAAGATCCCCAACCTTCCGGGCATGCTCTGGTTGATTTTTGGCCTACAGCACGCCCGGACCCCGGATCCACCTCCAAAATCGTAGGCTATAGCACATTGATTTAGCTCAAAAATGCCCCGTACACACCGTTTCGCCCATTTGTCCACCCAAATGGCCTCAAAAAATTAAATGAACCACACTGATCACAACCTCCCTCGCATACCCCGATCGATTTATGGCCCATAGCACACCCAGACCCCTGGCCCACCCCAGAAACTATTGGCTATAGCACATAGATTTGGCCCGAAAATGCTTCGTTCGTGCAGTTTCACCCATTTATCCACCCAAATGGCCATGAAAAATTAAACGTACCACACTAGGATGATCCCCAACCTCCTTGGCACGCCCCGATCAATTTTCAGCCCATTGTATGCCCGAACCCCTAGCCCACTCCCAAAATCATGGGCAATAGCTCACCGATTTAGCCCAAAAATGCCCTGTTCGCACTATTTCGCCTGTTTGTCTGCCCAAATAGCCATGAAAATTTAAACAAAGCAAACTTGGACGATCCCAGACCTCCCTGGCATGCCTCGATTGATTTTTAGCCCACAGCACACCCGGACCTCAGGCCCACCCTCTAAACCGTGGGCTATAGCACACCGACTTGTACAGAAAATGCCACATTTGTGTTATTTAGCCCGTTTGTCCACCCAAATGGCTACGAAAAATTAAACATACCACATTAGGATGATCCCCAACCTCCCTAGTAGGCCCCAATCTATTTTTGTCCAACAGCACACCCGGACCATAGGCCCAACCCTAAAATCGTGTGTTATACCACTCTGATTTGGCCCAAAAATGCCCCGTTCGTGCTGCTTTGCCTGTTTATCCACCCAAATGGCCAATCAAAATTAAAAGGATCATATAGGGATGATCCACAACCTCCCTCGCATGCCTCGGTCAATTTTTGGCATACAGTACACCCAGACACCGAGCCCACCCCTAAAATCGTGGGCTATAGCACATCGATTTGGATCGAAAATGCCCCGTTTGCATCATTACGCCTGTTTATCAATCCAAATGGCCACGAAAATTTAAACGGACCATACTGGGATGATCCCCAACCTCCCTGGCATGCCTCGGTTAATTTTTGACCCACATCACGCCCGGACCCCAGGCCCAACCCCCAAAATTGTGGGCTATAGCATATCGATTTTGCCTAATAATGCCCCATTTCCGCTATTTTGCCTGTTTGTCCACCCAAATGGCCTCAAAAAATTAAACGGACCATACTGGGAAGATTCCCAACCTTCCTGGCATGCCCCGATTGATTTTTAGCCCACAGCATGCCCGAACCCTGGGCCCACCCCAAAATCGTGGGCTATATAGCACACCCATTTGGCCCGAAAATCCTCCGTTTGCGTCGTTCCACCTATTTGTCCACCCAAACACCCATGAAAAATTAAATGAACCACACTAGGATAATTCCCAACCTCCCTGGCATGCCCCGATTGATTTTCAGCCCTCAGCACGCCCAGACCCCTGGCCTACCCCCAAAACCGTTTGCTATATCACACCGATTCAGCCCAAAAATACCTCATTTGTGCAGTTTCAAATGTTTGTCCACCCGAATGGCCACAAAAAATTAAACAGACCACATTGAGATGATCCCCAACCTCCCTGGTATGCTTCATTCAATTTTCAGCCCGCAGCACACCTGGAATTCAGGCTCACCCCAAAATCGTGGGTATAGCACACCGATTTGGCTCAAAAATGCCCCGTTCGTACTGTTTCGCCCGTTTGTCTATCCAAATGGTCAAAAAAATTTAAATGAACCACCTTGGGATGATACCCACCTCCCTGGCATGCCCACTTTTATTTTTAGCCCACAGCACGCCCGAACTCTGGTCTACCCCTGAAATCATAGGCTATAGCATACCGATTTGGTTAGAAAATGCCCCGTTCATGTCGTTTTGCCCATTTGTCTACCTAAATAACCACAAAAAATTAAATGAACCATACTAGGATGATCCCCAACCTCCTTGGTATGCCCCAGTTGATTTTTGGCCTACAGCACACTCGGACCCCTAGCCCACCCCCAAAACTGTTGATACAGCACACCAATTTGGCTCGAAAATGTCCCATTCGTGCAGTTTAGCCCATTTGTCCACCCAAATGGCCTCAAAAAATTAAAAGAACTATACTGGGATGATCCCCAACCTCCCTGGCATGCCCCAGCCAATTTTTAGCCCACAGCATGCCCGGACCACGGGCCCACCCCTAAAACAGTGGGCTATAGCACACGATTTGGTCCAAAAATGACTCGTTCACACCGTTTTGCTCGTTTATCCACCCAAATGGCAACGTGATAACGCTCAATCTACAGCTCTCGTGGGAGTGTAAAGCGGTCGTTAGCAAATATAGAACCCAACCTGGGTTGGGTATCGATCCCACAGAGAATAGCTTGGCCAACAAGCAAGAGAAATTACTAGACTTTTAGTGCAAGTCTCGTAGGAAAGGGGGGATTGTAGTATGTAACCAAAACAAGAATGTAAGAACTGAAAATAGCAAAATAAAGAGAGATTGTCACGTGTGTTGTAAACAATGAGAATTGAGGCGTTGGGGTTATGTCCACCTTCTGAGGTATACGTCTCTATTGGCTATGAGTGTGTAGAGTCTTGACATGTAATTGCTTATAGAGAATTGTAGTCGATGGTAAATCCAAGCGTCTCTCGACCTAAACAAGGACTATTTCACTTTAACTCTCTCGAGCTTAAAGCGTGACTAACGGTACGAATTCTCCAAGAAGTTAGTCCAGGTACGGCACTAGCTTTTTAATAGGAAAGGGTGTCCTACTACCTTGACATTATCTCTTTTCCAGACAAATAACTTTTCTCTCGAACAAGTCAGATGTTAGACTGGCGTTGGTCTATGCGTCTTCTTTTCTAGACAAATAACCTTTCTCTCGAACAGGTTAGATGTTAGAATGGCGTGTTCTTGTGTTTGAACCGCAAAGAATGTAGATTTAAGATGAAGAGAATAATGATATAAGCAATATACTTGTCTTGAACTCACAAACTCATAGCTATAGATAGTAACTCATTCGGCTTCCATAACCCCAACTAAGAGATTTAGTTACCCATGAATGCGAAGGATATCACGTTTTGCATGGTGGATGGCGTGAATAGTAGGTGTTTGGCGTGTGGTTTTAGTGATTCCGTAGCAAGTAACGATTCTCTTGTTGTGGAATTTAAGAGTAGAAGAATGAAGAATTGAGAATGGGTTGTAGGAAGATGTCTTAATTGTAAGGAGATGAATGAATTGTCAGAATGTCTCCTCCCCTTTTTCTCCTTTGAAAATCTCTAACATGATAGGGTATTTATAATACTCCTATCCTACTCCTACTAAACTAATAAATAACCAAATCCTAATATACTAATGAAATCCTTGACCCAATTGTACTAGGGTAAGGTTACAAAATTATAATCCAAATAGAATGATGAAACACATAACCTAATTGCACTAGGTTAATGTATTATGGCAAAAATCCAGCTTTGTGTCTGTAAGTCCCAAAGTCTTCAGAAATGCTGTTTTAGCCCGGGACAGATTTTCCATGCAGCAGATTTAGTCCTTTATGCGTCCAGCTCCTTTCCATCTCGTTTGTGAGCTTTCTTTTGCGTCAAGTAAGCCATAAATTGCTGTATTTTGCATCATTTATACCTGAAACTTTCCTAATCACATTTGTTAGCTCATTTACAGGAAAAAGGACTAAAAGTGTACGAAATAGATAATTAGTTCTCGAAACTAGGCTAAAATATGGGCAAAATATATTGATATAGGCGCGTAATTTCGCCTATCATCACAACGAAAATTTAAACGGAACACACTGGGATGATCTCCAACCTTCCTAGCATGCCCCGGTGAATTTTTGGCTTATATCACGCTCGAACCTCGGGCCCACCCCCGTAACCGTGAGCTATAGCATACTAATTTGGCACGAAAATGCCCTATTCGCGCTGTTTTGCCTGTTTGTCCACAAAAATAGCCACAAAATTAAATGGACAATACTAGGCCCACCCCCAAAACTGTGGGCTATAGCACACCGATTTGGTACAAAAATGCCCTGCTCACGCCATTTCGCCCGTTTATCCACCCAAATGGCCAAAAAAATTTAAATGGACAACACTGAGATGATCCCCAACCTCCCTAGCACACCTCAATTGATTTTCTGCCCACATCACGCCTAGACCCTGGGCCCACCCATGAAACCGCGGGCTATAGCACACCAATTTTGCCTGAAAATGCCCCGTTCATGCTGTTTCACCCGTTTGTCCATCCAAATAGCCACAAAAAATTAAACGGACCATACATGGAAAATCCCCAACCTCCCTAGAATGCTCTGGTCGATTTTTAGCCTACAGAATGCCCGGACCCCAGATCCACCCCCAAAATCATATCCTATAGCACATCGATTTAGCCCGAAAATGCCCCGTTCACTCCGTTACGCCCGTTTATCCACCCAAATGGCTACAAAAAATTAAACGGACCACACTGATCCATACCTCCCTCGTATACCCCGATCTATTTTTGGCCCACAGCACGCCCGAACCCCTGGCCCGCCCCCAAAACTGTAGGTTATAGCACATTATTTTAGCCCAAAAATGCCCCGTTTGCGCTGTTTCACCCTTTTGTCCACCCAAACGTCCATAAAAAATTAAACAGACCACATTGGGATGATCATCAACCTCCCTGGCATGCCCCTGTCTATTTTAGACTGGTAAAATGCCCGAATCCCGAGCCCACTCCCAAAATCGTTGGCAATAGCACACTGATTTAGCCCAAAAATGCCCCATTCGCGCCATTTCGCCCGTTTGTCTACCCAAAGGTCCAAGAAAACTTAAACAGACCATACTTAGATGATCTTCAACCCCCCTGTGCCTCGGTTGATTTTTAGCACACATCACGCCCATACCCTGGGCCCACCACCTAAATCGTAGGCTATAGCACACTCATTTGAACAGAAAATGCCCCGTTCATGCCCTTTCGCCCGTTTGTCAACACAAATGGCTATGAAAAATTAAACAGACAACACTGGGATGATCCCAACCTCCCTGTCATTCCCCAATCAATTTTTAGCCAACAGCAAGCCCGGACCCTAGGCCCACTCCCAAAACCATATGCTATACCACACCGATTTGGCCCAAAATGCCCCTATCACACTGTTTCACCCGTTTATCCACCCAAATGGCCACAAAAAATTAAAAGGACCATACTGTGACGATCCTAACATCCCTGGCATGCCCCGATCAATTTTCTGCCAGTAACACGCCCAGACACCGGGTCAACCCCCAAAACTGTAGGCTATAGCACACCGATTTGGCCTGAAAATGCCCTGTTTGCATCGTTTTGCCTGTTTGTGCACCCAAATTTCCACAAAAATTTAAATGGACCACACTGGGATGATCCCCAACCTCCCTGGCATGCCCCGATTATATTTCAGCCAACATCACACACAGATCCTGGGCCCACCCCTAAAACCTTGGGCTATGCACATCGATTTTGCCCAAAAATGCCCCATTTATGTCGTTTCTCCTGTTTGTCCACCCAAATGGATCGAAAATGCCCCGTTCACGTAGTTTCACCCGTTTGTCCGACCCAAATAGACAGGAAATATTAAACGGACCACACTGGGATGATCCTCAACCCCTCTAGCATGCCCCGGTGTATTTTTGGTTGGTAAAATGCCTGAACCCCGAGCCCACAACTGAAACCGTGGGCAATTGCACACCGATTTGGCCTGAAAATGCCCCATTTGCGCTATTTCGCCCATTTGTCTACCCAAAGGGCCACGAAAACTTAAATAGACCACACTTGGATGATCCCAAACCTCCCTAGCATGCCTCGGTTGATTTTTGGCCCACAGCACACCCGAACCCCGGGCCCACCCCCTAAATCATGGGCTATAGTAGACTGATTTGAACAGAAAACGCCCCATTTATGCCCTTTTGCCCGTTTGTCCACCCAAGTGGCTATGAAAAATTAAACGGACCTCACTAGGATGATCCCCAATCTCCCTGGCACATCCTAGTCAATTTTTAACCAATAGCAAGCCCAGACCCTAGGCCCATGCCTGAAACCGTGTATGATAGAACGCTGATTTGGCCAAAAATGCCCCTATCCTACTGTTTCACCCGTTTATCCACCCAAATAGCCAAAAAAAGTTAAAAGTACCATACTGGGACGATCCCAACCTCCCTGGCATGCACCGATCAATTTTATGCCAACAGCACACCCAGACATCGGGCCCACCCCCAAAACTGTGGGCTATAGCACATCGATTTGGCCTGAAAATGCCCCGTTTACATTATTTCGCCTGTTTGTCCCCCCAAATTTCCACGAAAATTTAAACGAACCACACTGGGATGATCCCCAACCTCCCTGCCATGCCCTAATCAATTTTCAACCGACATCATGCACAGACCCCAAGCCCACCCCAAAAACCGTAGGCTATGCACACCAATTTTGCCCAAAAATGCCCCATTTACGTCGTTTTGCCAGTTTGTCCACCCAAATGGCCACGAAAAATTAAAATGATCATACTGGGATGATCCCCAACCTCCCTGGCATTCCTTAGTCAATTTTTGGCCCACAACATGACGAGACCCTGGGCCCACCCTAAAACCATGGGCTATAGCACATCGATTTGCCCCAAAAATGCCCCGTTTGCGATGTTTTACCCGTTTGTCCACCCAAATGGCCATGAAAAATTAAATGAACCATACTGGGAAAATCTCCAAACTTCATGGCATACCTCGATCAATTTTCGGCCATCAACACACCCGGACCCCTGACCCACCCCCTAAACCGTTGGCTATAACACACCGATTTGGCCCAAAAATACCTCATTCGCGCAGTTTCGACTGTTTCACCACCCAAATGGCCATAAAAAATTGAACGAACCACACTGGGATGATCCCCAACCTCCCTGGCACGATTCATCAATTTTCAGCCCGCAGCACGCCTGGACCCCAGTCCCTCCCCCACAATCGTGGGCTATAGCACACCGATTTAGACCGAAAATGCCTTGTTCGCTCCATTTCACCCGTTTATCTTCCCAAAAGGCCATAAAAATATAAATGAATCACACTGGGATGATCCCCAATCTCCCTAGCATGCCTCTATTGATTTTTGTCCCACAGTACTACCAAACCTCAGGCCCACCCCCAAAATTGTGGGCTATAACACACCGATTTTGCCCGAAAATGCTTTGTTTGCGCCATTTTTCCCATTTGTCCACTCAAATGGCCATTAAAATTTAAACGGACCACACTGGGACGTCCCCAACCTTCCGGACATGCCCCGGTCAATTTTTGGCCCATTATACGGTCGGACCCCAGGCCCACCCCAAAATCGTAGGCTATAGCACACCGATTTGGCCTTAAAATGCCCCGTTCATGGCGTTTCGCCTGTTTGACCACTGAAATATCCACAAAAATTTAAAGACCACACTTGGATGATCCCCAAACTTCCTAGCATGCCCTGATCGATTTTTGGCCCACAGCACGCCTGGACCCCAGGTCCACCTCCGAAATTGTAAACTATAGAACACCGATTTGGCCAGAAAATGCCCTGTTCGGGATGTTTTGCCCGTTTGTCAACCCAAATGGCCACAAAAAATTCAAAGGACAACACTGAGATAATCCCCAACCTTCCTGGCATGCCCCGGTTGATTTTCAGCCCACAGCACGCCCGAACCCCAAGCCCACCCCCAATATTGAGGGCTATAACACACCAATTATGCCTTAAAATGCCTCGTTCATGCCGTTTCACCCGTTTATCCACCCAAATGGCTACAAAAATTTAAATGGACCATACTTGGATGATCCCCTACCTCCCTGGAATGCCTCGATTAATTTTTTGCCCACAGCATGCCCAAACCCCGGGCCTATCCCCGAAACTGTGAGCTATAGCATATCAATTTGGCAAAAAAATGCCCCATTCGCGCCGTTTTGGTCGTTTGTCCACCAAAATAGCAACAAAAAATTAAATGGACCATACTAGGATGATCCCCAACCTCCCTAGCATGCCTCGATCAATTTTTATCCCACAACAAGCCAGGACCCCGGGCTCACCCCCAAAACTGTGGGCAATTAGCACACCGATTATTCTCAAAAATGCCCCGTTTCACCCGTTTGTCCACCCAAATGGCCACAAAAATTTAATTAAACTACACTGGGATGATCCCCAACCTCCCTGGCATGCCCCGATTGATTTTTGGCCCACAGCATGCCCGGACCCAGGGTCCACCCCTAAAACCGTAGGCTATGACACACCAATTTGGCCCAAAAATGCATGGTTTGTGTCATTTTACCCGTTTAACCGTAGGCTATAACAAACTGGGATGATCTCCAAGAATCCATAGCATGTTTAGAATCCGAGCCCACTCCCAAAACCATGGGCTATAGGACATCGATTTGGCACAAAAATGCCTCGTTCGAGCCGTTTTACCCATTTGTCCACCCAAATGGCCACAAAACATTAAATGGACCACACTTGGATGATACTCAACATCCTCGGCATACCTTCCCCCCAAACCGTGGGCTATAGCACCCCAATTTGCCTCGAAAATGCCCCATTCTCGCCGTTTCGCCCGTTTGTCCACACAAATGGCCACAAAAATTTAAACAGACCACACTGGCATAATCACCAACCTCCCTAGAATGCCCCAGATGATTTTTAGCCACAGCAAGCCAGGACCCCGAGCCCACCCACAAAACCGTGGGCTATAGCACACTATTTGGCACGAAAATGCCCTATTTACATTATTTCGCCCGTTTGTCCACCAAAATAGCCGCAAAAAATTAAACGGAGCATACAAGGATGATCACCAACCTCCATGGCATGCCTCGACCAATTTTTGGCCCACAACGCGTACAGACCTTGGGCCCACCCCCAAAACTGTGGGCTATAGCACACCGATTTGGTTCAAAAATGCCCCATTCGTGTCGTTTCGTCTGTTTGTCCACCCAAATGGCCACAAAAATTTAAACGGACCATACTGGGATGATCCCCAACCTCCCTTGTATGCCCCAGTGAATTTTTAGCCCATATCACGCACGGACCCCGGGCCCACCCGTATAACCGTGAGTTATAGCACACTGATTTGGCTCGAAAATGCCCCATTCGCGCTGTTTCACCCGTTTGTCCACAAAAATAGCCACAAAAAATTAAACGGACTATACAAGGATAATTCCCAACCTTTCTAATATGCCTCGATCAATTTTCGGCCTACAGCATGCTCGGACCGCAGGCCCACCCCCAAAACCGTGGGCTATAGCACACTGATTTGGCTTTAAAATGCCCCGCTCGTGCCGTTTCGCCTATTTGTCCACCCATATGGCCACAAAAATTTAAATAGACCACACTGAGATGATCCCCAACCTCCCTAACACGCCTTGATCGATTTTTTACCCACAGCACGCCTGGACCCTTGGCCCACCCACGAAACCAAGGCTATAGCACACCAATTTTGCCAGAAAATGCCTCGTTCACGCCGTTTCGCCCGTTTGTCCACCCAAAGACACAAAAAATTAAATAGACCATACTTGGAAGATCCCCAACCTCCTTGGCATGCTCTGATCGATTTTTGGCCTACATAACGCCCGAACCCCGGACCCACCCCCAAAATCATAGCCTATAGCACATCGATTTACCCCAAAAATGCCCCGTTCACGCTATTTTGCCCCTTTGTCCACCCAAATGGCTACGAAAAATTAAACAGATCACATTGTTCCCAACCTCCCTTGCATGCCCCGATTGATTTTTGGCCCACAGCATGCCTGGACCCCTGGCCCACCCCCAAAACTGTAGGTCATAGCACATTATTTTGGCCCGAAAATGCCCCGTTCGTGCAGTTTCACCCGTTTGTCCACCCAAATGGCCAGGAAAAATTAAAAGGACCAAACTGGGATGATCCTCAACCTCCCTGGCATGCCCCAGTGTATTTTTGACTGGCAGAATACCCGATCCCACTCCAAAAACCATGGTTAATAGCACATCGATTTGGCCCGACAATGCCCCATTCACGTTGTTTCGCCTGTTTGTCTACCTAAAGGGCCACAAAAACTTAAACAGACCATACTTGGTCGATCCCCAAACTCCCTGGCATGCCTTGGTTGATTTTGGCCCTCATCACGCCCGGACCCTAGGCCCACCCCCTAAATCATGGGCTATAGCACACTGATTTGAACAGAAAATGCCCCGTTCGTGCCCTTTCACTCGTTTGTCCACCCAAATGGCTACAAAAAATTAAACGGACCACACTAGGACAATCTCCAACCTCCCTGGCATGGACCAATCGATTTTTAGCCAACAGAAAGCCCAGACCCTAGGCCCACACCCAAAATCGTGTGCTATAGCACACCGATTTGGCCTAAAAATGCCCCTATCGTGCTGTTTCACCCGTTTATCCACCCAAATGGCCATGAAAAATTAAAAGGACCATAATAGGATGATCCCAACCTCCCTGGCATGCCCCGATCAATTTTATGCCAGCAGCACATCCAGACACTGGGCCCACCCCCAAAATTATGGGCTATAGCACACCGATTTGGCCTAAAAATGCCCCGTTTGCATCGTTTCACCTGTTTGTCTACCCAAATTTCTATAAAACTTTAAACGGACCACACTAGAATTATCCCCAACCTTCCTGTCATGCCTCGATCAATTTTTGGCCAACATCACGCACGGACCTCGGGCCCACCCCCAAAACCGTAGGCTATGCACATCGATTTTGCCCAAAAATGGCCCATTTACACCGTTTTGCCTGTTTGTCCACCCAAATGGCCACAAAAATTAAACTGACCATACTGGGATAATCCCCAACCTCCCTGGCATGCCTCGGTTAATTTTTGGCACACAACATATCCAAACCCTAGGCCCACCCTAAAACCGTGGGCTATAGCACAATGATTTGGCCCAAAAATTCCCTGTTCACGCTGTTTCGCCCGTTTGTCCACCCAAATGGCTATGAAAAATTAAATGAACCATACTAGGAAAATCTCCAACCTTCATGGCATACCTCGATCAATTTTCGGCCATCAGCAAACCCGGACCCCTAACCAACCCCCTGAACCGTTGGCTATAGCACACCGACTTGTACAGAAAATGCCCTGTTCATGCCATTTTGCTCATTTGTCCACCCAAATGGCTACGAAAAATGAAACGGACCAGATTGGGATGATCCCCAACCTCCCTGGCAAGCCCCGGTCGATATTTGGCCAACAGAACGCCCGGACCTTAGGCCCACCCCCAAAATCGTCTGCTATACCACTCTGATTTGGCCCAAAAATGCGTCGTTCATGTTGTTTCGCCCGTTTGTCCACCCAAATGGCCACTCAAAATTAAAAGGATCATACTGGGATGATCCACAACCTCCCTCGCATGCCTCGGTTAATTTTTGGCATACAACACACCCAAAACCGGGCCCACCCCTAAAATCGTGGGCTATAGCACATCGATTTGGTCTGAAAATGCCCCGTTTGCATCATTATGCCTGTTGTCGATCCAAATGGCCACGAAAACTTAAATGAAACATACTGGGATAATCCCCAACCTCCTATCATGCCTCGGTCAATTTTTGGCACACATCACGCCCGGACCCCAGGCCCACCCCCAAAATTGTGGGCTATAACACATCGATTTTGCCCAATAATGCCCCGTTTACGCTATTTCACCTATTTGTCCACCCAAATGGCCTCAAAAACTAAAACGGACCATACTGGGAAGATACCCAACCTTTCTGGCATGCCCCGATTGATTTTTAGCCCATACCGCACCCGGACCCTAGGCCCACCCCAAAACTGTGGGCTATAGCACAGCGATTTGGCCCGAAAATCCCCCGTTCGCATCATTTTGCCTATTTGTCCACCCAAATAGCCATGAAAAATTAAACGAACCACACTAAGACAATCCCCAACCTCCCTGGCATGTCCCGATCAATTTTTGGCCCTCAGCACGCCCAGACCCATGGCCCACCCCCAAAACTGTTGGCTATGGCACAACGATTCGGCCCAAAAATACCTCGTTTGAGCAGTTTCAACCATTTGTCCACCCAAATGGCCACGAAAAATTAAACAAACCATACTGTGATGATCCCCAACCTCCCTGGCATGCTTCATTCGATTTTCAGATAGCAGCACGCCTGGAATCCAGGCCCACCCCCAAAATCGTGGGCTATAGCACACCGATTTGGCTCGAAAATGCCTCGTTCGTGCTGTTTCGCCCGTTTATCCACCCAAATGACCACGAAAATTTAAACGGACCATACTGAGTTAATACCCAACCACCCTAACATGCCTCGATCTATTTTTGATCCACAAAAATCTCAAACCTCGGGACCACCCCCAAAATGGTGGGCTATAGCACACCTATTTTGCCCGAAAATGCCCTATTTACGCTATTTTGGCCATTTGTCCACCCAAATGGCTATGAAAATGTAAACAAACCACATTGGGACGTCCTCAACCTCCCTGACATGCCCCGATCAATTTTCGTCCCATTGGACACCCGGACCCCAGGCCCACCCCCAAAACTGTGGGCTATAGCACACCGATTTGGCTCAAAAAATGCCCCGTTCGCATCATTTTGCCCGTTTATCCACCCAAATAACCATGAAAATTTAAACGGACCACAGTGTGATGATCCCCAACTTTCCTGGCATTCCCTGATCGATTTTTGTCCCATAGCACGCCCGAACCTCGGGCCCACCCCTAAAATCAAGAGCTATAGCACACCGATTAGTCCTGAAAATGCCCTGTTCTATTTGTTTCGCCCATTTGTCCACCCAAATAGCCATGAAAAATTCAACGAACCACACTAATATGATCCCTAACCTCCCTAGCACGCCCTGGTCAATTTTCGACCCCCAGAACGCCCAAACCCCGGCCCCACCCTCAAATAGCCCACTGATTTGGCTTGAAAATGCACCGTTCACACCATTTTGCCCATTTATCCAACCAAATGGCCACAAAAATTTTAATGAACCACCTTGGGATGATCCCCAACCTCCCTGGCAAGCACAGGTTTATTTTTAGCCCATAGCACACCCGAATTTTGGGTCTACCCCTGAAATCGTAGGCTATAGCACAATGATTTAGCTCGAAAATGCCCCATTCGAGTCGTTTTGCCCATTTGTCCACCTAAATAGCCACAAAAAATTAAACGATCCACACTAGGATGATCCCCAACCTCCTTGGTATGTCCCGGTCGATTTTCGGCCTATAGCACACTCGGACCCCTGGCCCACCCCCAAAACTTTGGCTACAGCACACCAATTTGGCCTGAAAATGTCCCATTCACGCAGTTTGGCCCATTTGTCCACCCAAATGGCCACGAAAAATTAAACAAACTATACTGAGATGATCCCCAACCTCTCTGTCATGCCCCGGCTAATTTTCAGCCCACAGCACGCCCGGACCACGGGCCCACCCCCAAAAGTGTGGGCTATAGCACATGATTTAGTCCAAAAATGCCCCGTTCGCACCGTTTTGCCCGTTTATCCACCCATATTGCCACGAAAATTTAAGCGGACCACACTGGGATGATCTCAAACCTTCCTAGCATGCCTCTGTGAATTTTTAGCTCATATTACGCCCGGACCTCGGGCCTACCCCCGTAACTGTAAGCTATAGCACACTGATTTGGCGCGAAAATGCTCTATTCGCGTTGTTTCTCCCGTTTGTCCATAAAAATGGCCACAAAATTAAACGTACCATACTAGGATCATCCCCAACCTCCCTGACAGGCCTCGGTCAATTTTCGACGAACAGCATGCTCGAACCCCAGGCCAACCCCCAAAACCGTGGGCTATAGCACACCGATTTGGCTCAAAAATGTCCCGCTCACACCGTTTAGCCCATTTGTCCACCCAAATGGCCACAAAAATTTAAATAGACCACGCTGAGATGATCCACAACCTCCCTAGCACACGCCGATTAATTTTTTGCCTCCAGCACACCTGGACCCTGGGCCCACCGTGAAACCGCGTGCTATAGCACACCAATTTTGCTTGAAAATGCCCCGTTCACGCCGTTTCGCCCGTTTATCCACCCAAATAGCCACAAAAAATTAAATGGACCATACTTTGAAAATCCCCAACCTCCCTGGAATTCATTGGTCGACTTTTAGCCTACAGAACGCCAGGACCCCAGACCCACCCCTAAAATCATATCCTGTAGCACATCGATTTAGCCCGAAAATGCCCCGTTCACTCCGTTACGCCCGTTTTTCCACCGAAATGGCTACAAAAAATTAAATGGCCACACTGATCCATACCTCCCTTGCATGCCTCGATCAATTTTCAGCCCACAGCACGCACGAACCCTTGGCTCGCCCCCAAAACTGTAGGTTATAGCACATCGTTTTGGCCCAAAAATGCCCCGTTCGCGCAGTTTCACCCGTTTGTCACCCAAATGGCTAAGAAAAATTAAACGGACCACACTAGGATGATCCTCAACCTCCCAGGCATGCCCTGATCTATTTTTGGCTGGCAGAATGCCCAAACCCCAAGCCCACTCCTAAAACCGTGGGTAATAGCACACTGATTTGGCCCGAAAATGCCCCATTCTCGCCGTTTTGCCCGTTTGTCCACCCAAAGGGCAACGAAAACTTAAACAGACCACACTTGGAAGATCCTCAACCTCCCTGGTATGCCTCAGTTGATTTTTCGCCCACAGCATGCTCGGACCCCAGGCCCACCCACTAAATAGTGGGCTATAGCACACTGATTTGAACAGAAAATGCCCCGTTCGTGCCCTTTCAGCCGTTTGTCCACCCAAATGGCTACAAAGATTTAAACTAACAATACTGGGATGATCCCCAAACTCCCTGTCATGCCCTAGTTGATTTTTTGCCAACAGCAAGTCCGTACCCTAGGCCCACGCCCAAAACCGTGTGCTATAGCACACTGATTTGGCCCAAAAATGCCCCTATCGTACTGTTTCACACGTTTATCCACCCAAATGGCCATGAAAAAATAAAAGGACCATACTGGGACGAACCCTAACATCCTTGGCATGCCCCGATCAATTTTCTGCCAGTAGCACGCCCAGACACCGGGCCGACCCCCAAAACTATGGGCTATAGCACACCGATTTGGCCTGAAAATGCCCCGTGTGCATCGTTTTGCTTGTTTGTCCACCGAAGTATCCACAAAAAATTAAACAGACCACACTGGGATGATCCCCAAGCTCCCTGGCAGGCCCCGATCAATTTTCAGCCAACATCACGCACGGATCTTGGGCCCACCCCTAAAACCATGGGCTATACACACCGATTTTGTCCAAAAATGCCCCATTAATACCGTTTCTCCTGTTTATCCACCCAAATGGCTCGAAAATGCCCCGTTCGTGCAGTTTTACCCGTTTGTCCACCCAAATGGCCAGAAAAAATTAAACAGACCACACTGGGATGATCCATAACCCCCCTGGAATGCCCCGATGTATTTTTGACTGGCATAATCTCGAACCCCAAGCCCACTCCCGTAACCGTGGGCAATAGCACACTGATTTGGCCTAAAAATGCCCCATTTATGCTGTTTCGCCCGTTTATCTACCCAAAGGGCCATGAAAACTTAAACAGACCACACTTGGATGATCCCCAACTCCCTGGCATGCCTCGATTAATTTTTGGCCCACAGCACGCTCGAACCCTGGGCCCACCTTCTAAATCGTGGGCTATAGTAGACTAATTTGAAAAAAAATGCCCCGTTATTGCCCTTTCGCCCGTTTGTCCACCCAAATGTCTACGAAAAATTAAATGGACCTTACTAGGATGATCCCCAATCTCGCTGGCACGTCCTGGTTGATTTTTAGCCAATAGAAAGCTCGAACTCTAGGCCCACGCACAAAACCGTGTGCTATAGCACACCGATTTGGCCCAAAAATGCCCCTATCGCGTTGTTTCACCCGTTTGTCCACCCAAATGGCCATGAAAAATCAAAAGGACCATACTGGGATGATCCCCAACCTCCCTGGCATGCCCCAATTTCTGCCAATAGAACACCCAGACACCGGGCCTACCCCCAAAGCTATGGGCTATAGCACACCGATTTGGCCTGAAAATGTCCCGTTTGCATCGTTTCGCCTGTTTGTCCACCCAAATTTCCATGAAAATTTAAACGAAACACACTGGGATGACCCCCAAACTCCCTCGCATTCCCCGATCAATTTTTGGCAAACATCACGCACGGACCCCGAGCCCACCCCAAAAACCGTAGGTTATGCACACCAATTTTGCCCAAAACTGCCCCATTTACGCCGTTTTGCCTGTTTGTCCACCCAAATGGCCACAAAAAATTAAACTGACTATACTGGGACAATCCCCAACCTCCCTGGCATTCCCCAGTCAATTTTTGGCCCACAACATGCCCAGACCCTGGGCCCACCCTAAAACCATGGGCTATAGCACACCGATTTGGCCCAAAAATACCTCATTCGCGCAGTTTCAATAATTTGTCTACCCAAATGGCCACGAAAAATTAAATGAACCACACCGGGATGATCCCCAACCTACAGGGCATGCTTCAATCAATTTTAAGCCCGCAGCATGCCCGGACCCCAGGCCCACCCCTACAATCGTGGCTATAGCACACTGATTTGGACTAAAAATGCCTTGATCGCTCCATTTGCCCGTTTGTCAACCCAAAAGGCCCCGAAAATATAAACGGATCATACTAGAATAATACCCAATATCCCTAACATACCCCGATTTATTTTTGTCCCATAGCACTCCTGAGCCTCGGGCCCACCCCCAAAACGGTGGGCTATAGCACACCGATTTTTCCCGAAAATGCCCTGTTTGCATTGTTTCGCAAATTTGTCTACCCAAATGGCCATGAAAATTTAAATGGACCACACTGGGATGTGCCCAACCTTCCTGATATGCCTCGGTCAATTTTGGGCCCATTACACGCTCGGACCCCAGGCCCACCCCTAAACCGTGGGCTATGGCACACCGATTTGGCCTTGAAATGCCCCATTCATGCCGTTTTTCCCGTTTGACCATCGAAATATCCACAAAAAATTAAATGGACCACACTGGGATAATCCCCAACCTTCCTGGCACGCCCTCATCAATTTTTGGCCCACAGCACGCCCGGACCCCAGGCCCACCTCCAAAATCGTGAGCTATAGCACACTTATTTAGCCTGAAAATGCCCCGTTCAGGCCGTTTTGCCCGTTTGTCCACCCAAATGGCCATGAAAAATTCAACGGACAAAATTAAGATGATATCCAACCTTCCTGGCATGCCCCGGTCAATTTTTTACCTACGGAACGCCCGAACCCTGGGCCCAACCCCAAAACCATGAGCAATAGCACACTTATTTTTCTTGAAAATGCACAGTTCGCACCATTTTCCCGTTTGTCCAACCAAATGGCCACGAAAAATTAAACGGACCATAATAGGATGATCCCCAACCTCCCAGGCATGCCTCGATCAGTTTTTGGCCCACAGCATGCACGAACCCAGAGCCCACCCCAAAAACCCTACGCCACAGTACACCAATTTAGCTCGAAAATGCACCGTTCGCGCTATTTTGCCCGTTTGTCCACCCAAATAGCCAAGAAACTTTAAACGGACCATACTCAAATGATCCCCAACCTCCCTAGCATTCTCCAATCGATTTTTGGCACACAGCACACCCAGAACCTGGGCCCACCCCTAAAACCGTGGGCTATAGCACATTGATTTGGCCCGAAAATGCCCCGTTCGCGTTGTTTCGCCCGTTTGTCCACTCAAATAGCCAGAAAAATTTAAACAAATCACACTGGGATGATCTCCAACCTCCCAGACCCATCTAGGTCAATTTTTGGTAAACAGCACGCTCGAACTCTGGGCCCAACCCCGAAACCGTAAGCTATAGCACACTGATTTGTCTCAAAAATTCACCGTTCACGCCGTTTCGCCCATTTGTCTGACCTAATGGCCACAAAAAATCAAATGAACCATACTAGGATTATCCCCAACCTCCCTGACATGCCCCAATCGATTTTTAACCCATGGCATGCCTAAACCCTAGGCCCATCCCAAAAACCTTGGGCTATAGTACACCGATTTGTCTCAAAAAAAACCTCATTTGCGCCGTCTCGCCCATTTGTCCACCCAAATGGCCATGAAAATTTAAACAGACCATACTCGAACGATCCCCAACCTCCCTAGCATGCCCCGATTAATTTTTGGCCCACAACACACCCGAACCTTGGTCCCACCCTTGAAATCGTAGGCTATAGCACATTGATTTGGCCGAAAAATGCCCTATTCACGTCGTTTCTCCCATTTGCCCGCTCAAATAGCCACAAAAATTTAAACAAACCATACTGGGATGATCCCTAATCTCCTTGGTATGCCTTAATTAATTTTTGACTCATAGCACGCCCGAACCCTGGCCCCACTCCCAAAACCATGAGCTATTCCACATCGATTTTCCCAAAAATACACCGTTCGCGCCGTTTCGCCCATTTGTCCAACCAAATGGACACAAAAAATTAAACTTACCATACTAAGACGATCCCCAACCTCTCTGGCATGCCCCGATCAATTTATTGCCCACAACATGACCGAACCCTGGGCCCACCCCAAAAACCTAGGCTATAGTACACCAATTTAACCCGAAAATGTCCCGTTCGTGCCGTTTCGCCCATTTGTCCACCCAAATGGCCAAGAAAATTTAAACAGACCAAACTCGGACGATCCCCAAAATCCCTGGCACACCCCGATTGATTTTTGCCCCATAGCACGCCTGGACCCCGGGACCACCCCCAAAACCGTAGGCTATAGCATACCGATTTGGCTCGAAAATGCCCCGTTCTCTCCGGTTCACCCGTTTGTCCACCCAAATTGCCATGAAAAATTAAATGGACCACACTGGGACGATACCCAACCTCTCTGGCATATCTCGATTAATTTTCAACCCACAGCACGCCCAAACCCCAGGCCCACTGCCAAAACCATGGGATATAGCACACCGATTTGGATAGAAATTGGCCGGACACCAGGCCATCCCCCGAAACTGTGGGCTATAGCACACCAATTTGGCCCAAAAATACCCCATTTGCGTCGTTTCGCTCGTTTGTCCACCCAAATAGCCACGAAAATTTAAATGGATCACATTGGGACAATCACCAACCTTACTGGCATACCCCGATTAATTTTCGGCCCACAGTACGCTCGAAACCTAGGCCCACCCCCAAAACCGTGAGCTATAGCACATTGATTTGGCCTGAAAATGCACCGTTTGCACTGTTTCGCCCATTTGTCCAATCAAATAGCCACGAAAAATTAAACGGACCATGCTAGGATGATCCAACCTCCCTAGCATGCCCCGATAGATTTTCGACCCACGGCATGCCTAAGCCCTAGGCCCATCCCAAAAACCCTGGGCTATAGTACACCGATTTGGCCTTAAAATACCCTGTTCGCGTCGTTTCGCCCGTTTGTCCACCCAAATGGCCAAGAAAAGTTAAACGAACCATACTAGAACGATCCCTAACTTCCCCAGCATGCCCCGGTCGATTTTTAGCCCACAGCACACCCGAACCCCGGGCCTACCCCTGAAACCATGGGCAATAGCACACCGATTTGTCCCGAAAATGCCTTATCCGCGCTGTTTCACCCGTTTTTCCACCCAAATAGCCACGAAAATTTAAATGAACCATACTGGAAAAGTCTCCAACCTTCATGGCATACCTCGATCGATTTTCGGCCATCAGCACACCCGGACCCCTGACCCACCCCCTAAACCATTGGCTATAGCACACCGATTTGGCCCAAAAATACCTCGTTCGCGCAGTTTTAACTATTTGTCTACCCAAATGGCCATGAAAAAATAAACGAACAACACTGAGATGATCCCCAACCTACCGGGCACGCTTCGATCGATTTTTAGCCCGCAGCACACCCGGACCCGAGGTCCACCCCTACAATCGTGGCTATAGCACACTGATTTGGACTAAAAATGCCTTGTTCTCTCTATTTTGCCTGTTTGTCCACCCAAAAGGCCACGAAAATATAAACGGATCACACTGGACCGAGATGATCCCCAATCTCCCTAGCACGCCCCGATTGATTTTTGTCCCACAGCACTCCTGAGCCTCAGGCCCACCCCCAAAATGGTGGGCTATAGCACACCGATTTTGCCCGAAAATTCCCTGTTCGCATCGTTTTACAAATTTGTCCACCCAAAGGGCCATGAAAATTTAAACGGACCACACTGGGATGTGCCCAACCTTCCTGATATGCCTCGGTCAATTTTTGGCCCATTACACGCTCGGACCCCAGGCCCACCCCTAAACCGTGGGCTATAGCACACCGATTTGGTCTTGAAATGCCTCGTTAATGCCGTTTCGCCCGTTTGACCATCGAAATATCCACAAAAAATTAAATGGACCACACTAGGATAATCCCCAACCTTCCTGGCACGCCCTCATCAATTTTTGGCCCACAGCACGCCCGGACCCCAGGCCCACCTCCAAAATCATGAGCTATAGCACACTTATTTAGCCAGAAAATGCCCCGTTCAGGCCGTTTTGCCCGTTTGTCCACCCAAATGGCCACGAAAAATTCAACGGACAAAATTGAGATGAAACCCAACCTTCCTGGCATGCCTCGGTAAATTTTTTACCTACAGAACGCCCAAACCCTGGGCCCAACCCCAAAACCATGAACAATAGCACACTTATTTTGCTTGAAAATGCACAGTTCGCACCATTTTCCCGTTTGTCCAACCAAATGGCCACGAAAAATTAAACGGACCATACTAGGATGATCCCCAACCTCCCTGGAATGACCCAATCAGTTTTTGGCCCACAGCATGCACGAACCTTGAGCCCACCACAAAAACCCTGCGCCACAATACACCAATTTAGCTCGAAAATGCACCGTTCGCGCTGTTTTGCCCGTTTGTCCACCCAAATAGCCAAGAAAATTTAAACGGACCATACTCAAATGATCCCCAACCTCCCTATCATGCCCCAATCGATTTTTGCCACACAGCACACCCAGAACCTGGGCCCACCCCTGAAACCGTGGGCTATAGCACATTGATTTGGCCCAAAAATGCCCCGTTCGCATTGTTTCGCCCGTTTGTCCACCCAAATAGCCAGAAAAATTTAAACGGATCACACTGGGATGATATCCAACTTCCCTGGCACGCCCAGGTCAATTTTTGGTAAACAGCATGCTCGAACTCTGGGCCCAACCCCGAAACCGTGAGCTATAGCACACTAATTATGCTCAAAAATTCACCGGTCGCTCCATTTCACCCATTTGTCTGACCTAATGGCCACAAAAAATCAAATTAACCATAGTAGGATTATCTCCAACCTCCCTGACATGCCCCGATCGATTTTTAACCCACGGCATGCCTGAACCCTGGGCCCATCCCAAAAACTCCAGGCTATAGTACACCGATTTGTCTCAAAAAAACCTCGTTTGCGCCGTCTCGCCCATTTGTCCACCTAAATGGCCATAAAAATTTAAACAGTCCATACTCGAATGATCCCCAACCTCCCTAACATGCCCCGATCAATTTTCGGCCCACAACACACCCGAACCCTGGTCCCACCCTTGAAATCGTGGGCTATAGCACATCGATTTGGCCGGAAAATGCCCTATTCACGTCGTTTCTCGCATTTGTCCGCTCAAATAGCCACAAAAATTTAAACGGACCACACTGGGATGATCCCTAATCTCCCTGGCATGCCTAAATTAATTTTTGGCCCATAGCACACTCGAACCTTGGGCCCACTCCCAAAACCATGAGCTATTGCACATCGATTTTTCCCAAAAATGCACCGTTCGCGCCGTTTCGCCCATTTCTCCAACCAAATGGACACAAATAATTAAAATTACTATACTAAGATGATCCCCAACCTCTCTGGCATACCCCAATCAATTTTTTGGCCCACAGCATGATCGAACCCTGGGCCCACCCCAAAACCCTAGGCTATAGTACACCGATTTAACCCAAAAATGCCCCGTTCGCGCCGTTTCTCCCATTTGTCCACCCAAATGGCCAAGAAAAATTAAACAGACCATACTCGGATGATCCCCAAACTCCCTGGCACACCCCGATTGATTTTTATCCCATAGCACGCCTGGACCCCGGGACCACCCCCAAAACCGTGCGCTATAGCACACCGATTTGGCTCAAAAATGCCCCGTTCGCTCTGGTTCACCCGTTTGTCCACCCAAATTGCCATGAAAAATTAAACGGACCACACTGGGACGATACCCAACCTCCCTGGCATATCCCAATCAATTTTTAGCCCACAGAACGCCCAAACCCCAGGCCCACTGCCAAAACCGTGGGATATAGCACACCGATTTGGATAGAAATTACCTGTACACCAGGCCATCCCCCAAAAATATGGGCTATAGCACACCGATTCGGTCCAAAAATACCCATTTGCACCATTTCGCTCGTTTGTCCACCCAAATAACCACGAAAATTTAAACGGGTCACATTGGGACAATACCCAACCTTAATGACATGCCCCAATTAATTTTTGACCCATAGCACGCACGAACCCTAGGCCCACCCCCAAAATCGTGAGCTATAGCACATCGATTTGGCCTGAAATGCACCATTCGCGCTGTTTCGCCCATTTGTCCAATCAAATAGCCATGAAAAATTAAACGAACCATGCTAGCATGCTCCAATAGATTTTTGACCCACGGCATGCCTGAGCCCTAGGCCCATCCAAAAAACCCTGGGCTATAGTACATCGATTTGGCCTGAAAATACCCTGTTCGCATCGTTTTGCCCGTTTGTCCACCCAAATGGCCAAGAAAAGTTAAACGGACCATACTCGAATGATCTCCAACCTCCCCAGTATGCCCCAATTGATTTTTAGCCCACAACACACCCAAACTCGGGCCCACCCCTAAAATCGTGGGCAATAGCACACCGATTTAGCCCGAAAATGCCCCATTCACGCCGTTTCACCTGTTTGTCCACCCAAATAGCCACGAAAATTTAAATGGACCATATTGGGATGATCCCCAATCACTCTGTCATGCCCTGGTTAATTTTTACCCTAAACCCTGGGCCCACCCATGAAACCGTGAGCTATAGCACACCGATTTAGCTCGAAAATTCACCGTTAGTGCCGTTTCACCCGTTTGTCCAACCAAATAGCCACGAAAAATTAAATGGACCATACTAGGATGATACCCAACCTCCTTGTCATTCCTCGATTGATTTTCAACCCACAGCATACCCGAAACCCGAGCCCACCCTAAAAACCCTTGGCAATAGTACACCGATTTGACCCGAAAATGCCCCGTTCGCGCCGTTTCGCCCATTTGTCCACCCAAATGGCCAAGAAAATTTAAACAGACCATACTCGGATGATCCCCAAACTCCCTGGCACACCCCGGTTGATTTTTGCCCCATAGCACCCCTAGACCCCGAGACCACCCCCAAAACCGTGGGCTATAGCACACCGATCTGGCCCAAAAATGCCCCATTCACTTTGATTCACCCGTTTGTCCACCCAAATGGCCACAAAAAATTAAACAGACCACACTGGGACGATACTCAACCTCCCTGGCATGCCCCAATCAATTTTTAGCCCACAACACGCAGGGACCCTAAGCCCACCTCTGAAACCGTGGGCTAGCACACCGATTTGGCTCGAAAATGCCTCGTTTGCTTGTTTCTCCACCCAAATGGTCAGAAAAAATTAAACGAACCATACTGGAACCATCCCCAACCTACCTGGCAGGCCTCGGTTAATATTTGGCCCACAGCACGCCTAGAATTTGGGCCCACCCCTAAAATCATTGGCTATAGCACACAGATTTGGCACGAAAATACCTCGTTCGCGCTGTTTCACTTGTTTGTCCATCCAAATGGCCCCAAAAAATTAAACGGACCACACTGGGACCCTCCCCAACCTACCTGGCAGGACCCGATTAATTTTTTTCCCACAGTACGACTATAATTTGGGCCCACCCCCAAAATCGTTGGCTATAGCACACCAATTTGGCACGAAAATGCCTCGTTCGCGCCGTTTCACCAATTTGTCCACCCAAATGGCCATAAAAAATTAAATGGACCACACTGGGATGATCCCCAACATCTCCGGCACACCTCGTTCGATTTTCGACCAACCGTACACCTGGACCCCGGGTCAACCCCAAAAACCATGGGCTATAGCACACCGATTTGGCCCAAAAATACCTCGTTCGTGCCGTTTCTCCCCTTTGTCCACCCAAATAGCCATAAAAATTTAAACGGACCATACTGGAATGATTCCCAACCCCCTGCAATGCCCAACATAATTTTTGGCTACAGCAATCCCGGACCCGAGCCCACCCCTAAAATCGCGGGTTATAGCATACCGATTTGGTCAAAAAACGTCTCATTCGTATCATTTCACCTGTTTATCCATAAAAATGGCCACAAAAAAATTAAATGGACCATACTAGGATCCCTAACCTCCCCGGCATGGCTCGATTAATTTTCGGTATATAACACGCCCAAACCCCAATCTCACCCCCAAAACCGTGGGCTATAGAACATCGATTTGGCTCAAAAATGTCCCGTTCGCGCCATTTCTCCCGTTTGTCCACCCGAATAGCCACAAAAATTTAAACGGACCACAATAGGATAATCCCCAACCTCCCAAGCACACATCAATCGATTTTTAGCTTACAGCATACCTGGACTCTGGGCTCACCCACTAAATCGTGGCCTATAACAAACAAATTTTGCCCGAAAATGCCCCATTCGCGCCGTTTCGCCCGTTTGTCCACCCAAATGACCATGAAAAATTAAATGGACCATACTGGGAAGATTCCCAACCTTCTGGGCATGCTCTGGTCGATTTTTGGCCTACAGCACGCCCGAACCCCGGACCCACCCCCAAAATCGTAGGCTATAGCACATCGATTTAGCTTTAAAATGCCTCGTACACGCCGTTTCGCCCATTTGTCCACCCAAATGGCCACAAAAAATTAAATGGACTACACTGATCCCAACCTCCCTCGCATACCCTGATCGATTTTTAGCCCACAGCGCTCCCAGACTCCTGTCCCACCCCCGAAACTATTGGCTATAGCACATCGATTTGGCCCAAAAATGCTCCGTTCGTGCAGTTTAACCCGTTTGTCCACCCAAATGGCCTCAAAAAATTAAACGGACCACATTAGGATGATCCCCAACCTCCCTAGCACGCCCCGATCTATTTTCAGCCTGTAGCACACCCGAACCCCGATCCCCCACTCCCAAAATTATGGGCAATATCTCATCGATTTAGCCCAAAATTTCCCCGTTCGCACTGTTTTGCCTGTTTGTCTGCCCAAATGGCCATGAAAATTTAAACAAACCACACTTGGATGATCCCAGACCTCCCTGGCGTGCCTCGATTGATTTTCTGCCCACAACACGCCCGGACCCCGGGCCCACCCCCTAAATCGTGGGCTATAGCACATCGACTTATACAGAAAATGCCTCGTTCGTGCCATTTCACCTGTTTGTCCACCCAAATGTCTACGAAAAATTAAACGGACTATATTAGGATGATCCCCAACCTCCCTGGTAGGCCCCGGTCTATTTTTGGCCAACATCATGCCCGGACCTTAGGCCCACCCCTGAAATCGTGTGCTATAGCACTCCGATTTAGTCCAAAAATGCCCCGTTAATGTTGTCTCGCCTATTTGTCCATCTAAATGGCCACTCAAAATTAAAAGGATCATACTGGGATGTTCCACAACCTCCCTCGCATGCCTAGATCAATTTTTGGCATACAGCATACCCAGACACCGGGCCTACCCCTAAAATCGTGGGCTATAGCACATCGATTTGGCCCAAAAATTCCCCGTTTGCATCATTATGCCTGTTTGTCGATCCAAATGGCCACGAAAATTTAAACGGACCATACTGGGATAATCCCCAACCTCCTAGGCATGCCTCGATCAATTTTTGGTCCACATCACGCCCGGACCCCATGGCCACCCCAAAAATTGTGGGCTATAGCACATGGATTTTACCCAATAATGCCCCGTTTACACTATTTCGCCCGTTTGTCCACCCAAATGGCCTCAAAAAATTTAACGAACCATACTGGGATAAGTCCCAACCTTCCTGGCATGCCCTGGTCAATTTTTGACCCACAGCACGCCCGGAACCTGGGCCCACCCCAGAATCGTGGGCTATAGCACACCGATTTGGCCCGAAAATCCCCCGTTCGCATTGTTTCGCCTATTTGTCCACCCAAACAGCCTTGAAAAATTAAACGAACCATACTAGGACAATCCCCAACCTCCCAGGCATGCCCCAATCGATTTTTGGCCCTCAGCACGCCCAGACCCCTGGCCCTCCCCCAAAACCATTGGCTATAGCACACCGATTCAGCCCAAAAATACCTCGTTTGTGCAGTTTCGACCGTTTGAACACCCAAATGGCCACAAAAAATTAAACAGACCATACTGGGATGATCCCCAACCCCCTGGCATGCTTCATTTGATTTTCATCCCGCATCACACTTGGAATCCAGGCCCACCCCTAAAATCGTGGGCTATAGCACACCGATTTGGCTCGAAAATGCTCCGTTCCCGCTGTTTCGCCCATTTGTCCACCCAAATGACCAGAAATATTTAAACGGAGCACACTGGGATGATCCCCAACTACCCTAACACGCCCCGATCTATTTTTTACCCACGGCACTCCCAAACCTCCCCACCCCCAAAACGGTGGGCTATAACACACCTATTTTGCCCGAAAATGCCCTGTTTTCTCTGTTTTGCCCATTTGTTCACCCAAATGGCCATAAAAATTTAAACGGACCATATTGGGACGTCCCCAACCTCCTTGACATACCCCGATCAATTTTTGACCCATTGCACGCCCGGACCCCAGGCCCACCCCCAAAACTGTGGGCTATAGCACACCGATTTAGCTCGAAAGATGTCCTGTTTGTGTCGTTTTGCCCGTTTATCCACCATGAAAATTTAAACGGACCATAATGTAATGATCCCCAACTTTCCTGACATTCCCTGATCGATTTTTGTCCCACAGTACGCCTAGGCCTCGGGCCCACCCCCGAAATCAAAAGCTATAGCACACCGATTAGGCCTGAAAATGCCCTATTCGGTTTGTTTCGCCCATTTGTCCACCCAACTAGCCACAAAAAATTCAACGGACTACACTAAGATGATCCCTAACCTCCCTAGCATGCCCTGGTCAATTTTCGGCCCCAGAACGCCCAAACCTCGGCTCCACCCCTAAAACCGTGAGCAATAGCCCACCGATTTGGGTTGAAAATGCACTGTTCACGCCGTTTTGCCTGTTTGTCCAACCAAATGGACACAAAAATTTAAATGAACCACCGTAGGACTATCCCCAACCTACTTGGAACACCCAGGTTTATTTTTAGCCCGCAGCATGCCCGGACTCTGGGTCTACCCCTGAAATAGTAGGCTATAGCACATCGATTTAGCTCGAAAATGCCCCGTTCGTGTCGTTTTGCCCGTTTGTCCACCTAAATAGTCATAAAAAATTAAACGAACCACACTAGGATGATCCCCAACCTCCTTGGTATGCCCCAGTCGATTTTTGGCCTACAGCACACTCAGACCCCTGGCCCACCCCCAAAACTGTTGGCTACAGCACACCAATTTAGCCCGAAAATGTCCCATTCGTGCAGTTTGGCCCGTTTATCCATCCAAATGGCCACGAAAAATTAAACGAACTATACTGTGATGATGCCCAACCTCTCTGTCATGCCCCGGCCAACTTTTAGCCCACAGCACGCCCGGACCACGGGCCCACCCCCAAAACTGTGGGCTATAGCACACGATTTAGTCCAAAAATGCCTCGTTCGCATCGTTTTACCCGTTTAACCACGTAACGGCCACAAAAATTTAAACGAACCACACTGGGATAAACTCCAACCTTCTTATCATGCCCCGGTAAATTTTTGGCTCATATCACGCCCGGACCTCCGGCCCACCCCCATAACCGTGAGCTATAGCACACTGATTTGGCGCGAAAATGCCCTATTCGCGTTGTTTCGCCCGTTTGTCCACAAAAATGGCCACAAAATTAAACGGACCATACTAGGATGATCCCCAACCTCCCTAACATGCCTCGATCAATTTTCAGCCAACAGAACGCTCGACTCCCAGGCCCACCCCCAAAACCATGGGCTATAGCAAACCGATTTGGCTCAAAAATGCCCCGCTCATGCCGTTTCGCCTGTTTGTCCACCCAAATGGCCACAAAAATTTAAATGGACCACACTGAGATGATACCCAACCTCCCAAGCATGCCCCGATTGATTTTCTGCCCACAAGACGCCTGGACCCTGGGCCCACCCATGAAACCGCGGGCTATAGCACACCAATTTATTCCAAAAATGCCCCGTTCATGCCGTTTCACCCGTTTGTCCACCCAAATAGCCATAAAAAATTAAATGGACCATACTTGAAAAATCCCCAACCTCCCTGGCATGCTCTGGTCAATTTTTAGCCTACAGAACACCCGGACCCCGAACCCATCCCCAAAATCATATCCTATAGCACATCGATTTAGCCTGAAAATGTCCCGTTCACTCCATTATGCCGTTTGTCCACCCAAATGGCTACGAAAAATTAAATGGACCACACTGATCCATACCTCCCTCGTATGCCCTAATCAATTTTTGGCCCACAGTACGCCTGGACCCCTGGCCCGCCCCCAAAACTGTAGGTTATAGCACATCGTTTTGGCCCGAAAATGCCCTGTTCGTGCAGTTTCACCCGTTTGTCCACCCAAATGGCAAGGAAAAATTAAACGGACCACACTAGGATGATCCTCAACCTCCCTGGCATGCCTCGATCTATTTTTGGCTAGCAAAATGTCCGAACCCTGAGCCCACTCCCAATACTGTGGGCAATAGCACACTGATTTGGCCCTAAAATGCCCCATTCGCGCCGTTTTGCCCGTTTGTCTACCCAAAGGGCCACAAAATCTTAAACAGACCATACTTGGATGATCCTCAACCTCCCTGGCATGCCTCGGTTGATTTTTGGCCCACATCACGCCCGGACCCCGTGCCCACCCCCTAAATCGTGGGCTATAGCACACTGACTTGAACAGAAAATGCCCCGTTCGTGCACTTTTGCCCGTTTGTCCACCCAAATAGCAACGAAAAATTAAACGGACCACACTGGGACGATCCCCAACCTCCCTGTCATTCCCCGATCAATTTTTAGCCAACAGCAAGTCCATACCCTAGGACTACGCCTGAAACCGTGTGCTATATCACACCGATTTGGCCCAAAAATGCCCCTATCGCGCTGTTTCACCCGTTTATCCACCCAAATGGCTACGAAAAATTAAATGGACCACACTGATCCATACCTCCCTCGCATGCCCCGATTAATTTTTGGCCCACAGTACGCCCGGACCGCTGGCCTGCCCCTAAAACTATAGGTTATAGCACATCGTTTTGGCCCAAAAATGCCTCGTTCGCACAGTTTCACCCGTTTGTCCACCTAAATGGCCAAGAAAAATTAAACGGACCACACTGGGATGATCCACAACCTCCCTGGCACACCCCGGTCTATTTTTGGCTAGCAGAATGCCCGAACCCCGAGCCCACTCCCAAAACCGTGGGCAATAGCACACTAAATTGGCCCGAAAATATCCCATTCGCGCTGTTTTGCCCGTTTATCTACCCAAAGGGCCACAAAAACTTAAACAGACCATACGTGAATGATCTTCAACCTCCCTGGCATGCCTCGGTTGATTTTTGGCCCACAGCACGCCCGGACCCCGTGCCCACCCCTTAAATCGTGGGCTATAGCACACTGATTTGAATAGAAAATGCCCCGTTCGTGCACTTTCGCCCGTTTGTCCATCCAAATAGCAACGAAAAATTAAACGGACCACAGTGGGATGATCCCCAACCTCCCTGTCATTCCCCGATCGATTTTTAGCCAACAGCAAGCCAAGACCCTAGGCCTACGCCTGAAACTGTGTGCTATATTACACCGATTTGGCCTAAAAATACCCCTATCGCGCTATTTCACCCGTTTATCCACCCAAATGGCTACGAAAAATTAAATGGACCACACTGATCCATACCTTCTTCGCATGCCCCAATCGATTTTTGGCCCACAGTACGCCCGGACCCCTAGCCCGCACCCAAAACTGTAGGTTATAGCACATCGTTTTGGCCCAAAAATGCCCCGTTCGCACAATTTCACCCGTTTGTCCACCTAAATGGCCAAGAAAAATTAAACGGACCATACTGGGATGATCCTCAACCTCCCTGGAATGCCCCGATCTATTTTTGGCTGGAAGAATACCCGAACCCCGAGCCCACTCCCAAAACCGTGGGTAATAGCACACTGATTTGGCCCGAAAATGCCCTATTCATGCCATTTTGCCCGTTTGTCTGCCCAAAGAGCCACAAAAACTTAAACAGACCATACTTGGATGATCCCCAACCTCCCTGGCATGCCTCGGTTGATTTTTAGCCCACAGCACACTTGGACCCTGGGCCCACCCCCTAAATCGTGGGCTATAGCACACTGATTTGAACAGAAAATGCCCCGTTCATGCCCTTTCGCCCGTTTGTCCACCCAAATGGCTACGAAAAATTAAACGGATGACACTGGGATGATCCCCAACCTCCCTATCATTATCCGATCAATTTTTAGCCAACAGCAAGCCTGAACCCTAGGCCCACGCCCGAAACCGTGTGCTACATCACACTGATTTGGCCCAAAAATGCCCCTATCGCGCTTTTCACCCATTTATCCACCCAAATGGCCACGAAAAATTAAAAGGACCATACTGGGACGATCCCTAACATCCCTGGCATGCCCCAATTAATATTTTGCCAGTAGCACGCCCAGACACCGGGCCGACCCCTAAAATTGTGGGATATAGCACACCGATTTGGCCTAAAAATGCCTTGTTTGCATCATTTCTCCTGTTTGTCCACTCAAATTTCCATGAAAATTTAAATGGACCACACTGGAATGATGCCCAACCTCCCTGGCAAGCCCCGATCAATTTTTGGCCAATATCACGCACGAATCTCGGGCCCACCCCTAAAACCGTGGGCTATGCTCACCGATTTTGCCAAAAAATTCCCTATTTATGTCGTTTCTCCTGTTTGTTCACCCAAATGGCTCGAAAATGCCCCGTTCAGGCCGTTTTGCCAGTTTGTCCACCCAAATGGCCATGAAAAATTCAACGGACAAAACTGCGAAGATACCCAACCTTCCTGACATGCCCGGTCAATTTTCGGCCCACAGAATGCCCGAACCATGGGTCCAACGCCAAAACTGTGAGCAATAGCACACCGATTTTTCTTGAAAATGCACAGTTCACACCATTTTCCCGTTTGTCCAACCAAATGGCCACAAAAAATTAAACGAACCATACTAGGATGATTCCCAACCTCCCTGGCATGCCCCGATCAATTTTTGGCCCATGGCATGCCCGAACCCTGAGCCCACCCCAAAAACCCTGCGCTACAGTACACCAATTTAGCCCAAAAATGCACCGTTCGCGCCGTTTCGCCCGTTTGTCCACCCAAATAGCCAAGAAAACTTAAACAGACCATATTCAGACGATCCCCAACCTCCCTGGCATGCCCCGATCGATTTTTGGCACATAGAACGCCCAGAACCTGGGCCCACCCCTGAAACTGTGGGCTATAGCAAACTGATTTGGCTCAAAAATGCCTCGTTTGCGTTGTTTCACCCGTTTGTCCACCCAAATAGCCACAAAAATTTAAACGGATCACACTGGGATGATCTCCAACCTCCCTGACACGCCTCGGTCAATTTTTGGTAAGCATCCCGCTCGTAATCTGGGCCCAACCCCAAAACCATAAGCTATAGCACACTGATTTGGCCTGAAAATTCACTGTTTGTGCCGTTTCGCCCATTTGTCTGACCTAATGGCCACAAAAAATTAAACAAACCATACTAGGATGATCCCCAACCTCCCCGACATGCCCCGATCAATTTTTAACCCACGACATGCCTAAACCCTGGGCCCATCCTAAAAACCCCAAGTTATAGTACGCCGATTTGTCTCAAAAAAACCTCGATTACACCGTTTCGCCCATTTATCCACCCAAATGGCTAAGAAAATTGAAATAGACAATACTCGAACGATCCCCAAACTCCCTACATGCCCCAATCAATTTTTGGCCCACAACACACCCGAACCCTAGTCCCACCCCTAAAATCGTGGGCTATAGCACACCGATTTGGCCCGAAAATGCCCTATTCACGCTGTTTCTCCCATTTGTCCACTCAAATAGCCACAAAAATTTAAATGGACCACACTAGAACGATCCCTAATCTCCCTAGCATGCCTAAATTAATTTTTGGCCCATAGCACGCCCGAACCCTGGGCCCACTCCCAAAATCGTGAGCTATTGCACATCAATTTTTCCCAAAAATGCACCGTTCGCGCCGTTTCGCCCGTTTGTCCAAACAAATAGACACGAAAAATTAAACTGACCATACTAAAATGATCCCCAACCTCCCTGGCATGCCCCAATCAATTTTTTCCCCATAGCATGACCGAACCCTGGGCCCACCCCAAAAACCCTGGGCTATAGTACACCGATTAGACCTGAAAATGCCCCGTTCGTGCCGTTTCCCCATTTGTCCACCCAAATGACCAACAAAATTTAAACGAACCATACTTGGACGATCCCCAACCCCCCTGCCATACCCCGATCAATTTTCGTCTCATAGCACGCCTGTACCCCGAGACCGCCTCCAAAACCGTGGGCTATAGCACACAGATTTGGCCTGAAAATGCCCCGTTCACACCGGTTCGCCCATTTTTCCACCCAAATTGCCAAGAAAAATTAAACGAACCACACTAGGATGATACCCAACCTCCCTGGCATGCCCCGGTCAATTTTTGGCCCACAACACGCTCAGACCTTGAGCCCTCCCCTGAAACTGTGGGATAGCACACCGATTTAGATCGAAAATGCCTCATTCATGCTATTTCCCCTGTTTGTCCACCTAAACAGCCACAAAAAATTGAATAAACCACGCTGGGATGATCCCCAACCTCCCTGGCAGGCCTCAGTTGATTTTCAGCCAACAACACGCCCAAACTCCGAGCCCACCTCCAAAACCATGGGCTATAGCACACCGATTTAACCCAAAAATGTCCTGTTTGTGTTGTTTCGCCCGTTTGTCCATCCAAATGGCCACAAAAAATTAAACAAACCATACTGGGACTATCCCCAACTTCCCTGACATGCCTCGGTCGATTTTCGGCACACAAAACACCCGAACCCCAAGCCCACCCCAATACCGTGGACTATAACACACCGATTTGGTCCAAAAATGCCTCGTTCATGCCGTTTCACCCGTTTGTCCACCCAAATGGCCATAAAATTTTAAATGGACCATACTTGGATGATACCCTACCTCCTTGGAATGCCCCGGTTGATTTTTAGCCCACAACATGCCCGAACCCCGGGCCTATCCCCAAAACAGTGAGCTATAGCACATCGATTTGGCCTAAAAACGCCCCGTTCGCGCCGTTTTGCCCGTTTGTCCACCAAACTGGCAACAAAAAATTAAATGGACCATACTAGGATGATCCCCAACCTCCCTGGCATGCCTGGATCAATTTTTGGCCCACAGCAACCCAGGACCCCAAGCCCATCCCTAAAACCATGGGCAATAGCACACCGATTATTCTCAAAAATACCCCGTTCACACCGTTTTGCCCGTTTGTCCACCCAAATGGCCACAAAAATTTAAATGAACTACATTGGGACGACCCCAACCTCCCTGGCATGCCCCGGTTGATTTTTGGCCCACAGCACGCCCGGACCCAGGATCCACCCTTGAAACCGTAGGCTATAACACACCGATTTGGCTCGAAAATGCACCATTTGCATTGTTTTACCCGTTTGTCCACCTAAATTGCCACAAAAAATGAATTGAACACTAGGATGATCTCCAACCTCCCTGGCATGCCCCAGTCAATTTTCAGGCCACAGCACGCTCAGACCCCTGGCCCACCCCTAAAATTGTTGGCTACCGCACACTAATTTAGCCTGAAAATGTCCCGTTCACATAGTTTCGCCTATTTGTCCACCCAAATAGCCACAAAAAATTAAACGGACCACACTGGGATGATCCCCAACCTCCCTAGCATGCCCCGGTCAATTTTAAGCCTACAACACGCCCTAACCCTGGGCCCACACCCTAAACCATAGGTTCTACCACAATAATTTGGCCCATAAATACCCCGTTCATGTAGTTTTGCCTGTTTGTCCACCCAAATAGCCATAAAAAATTAAACAAACCACACTGAAATGATCCCTAACCTCCTTAGAATGCGCCGATTGATTTTTGGCCAACAGCACGCTTGGACCCCGGGCCAACCCCCAAAATCGTGGCCTATAGCATACTGATTTAGCCCAAAAATTCCTCGTTCAAGCCGTTTTGCCCATTTGTCCACCCAAATATACATAAAAAATTAAACGGACTACACTGGGATGATTCCCAACCTCCCTAGCATACCCCAGTTAATTTTTAGCCAACAACACACCCGGACCCAGGCTCACCCCCAAAATTGTGGGCTATAGAACACCGATTTATCCCAAAAATTCCCCATTCGCGCCGTTGTGCCCGTTTGTCTACCCAAATGACCACAAAAAATTAAACGAACCATACTAGGACAATTCCCCATCTCCTTGGCACGCCCTGGTTAATTTTTGGCCCACAACATGTTCGTACCCCGGGCTCACCCCCAAAATCGTGGGCTATAGCACACCAATTTAGCCCAAATATGTCCCGTTTGCATCATTTCGCCCGTTTGTCCACTCAAATGGCCATGAAAAATTAAATGGACCACACTAGGACCATCCGCAACCTCCCTGGCAAGCCCCGATTAATTTTTGGCCAACATCACATTTAGAATCTGGGCCTACCCCCAAAATCGTGGGCTATAACACATCGATTTTGCACAAAAATGCCTTGTTCGTGCCATTTTACCCGTTTGTCCACCCAAATGGCCACAAAAAATTAAATAGACCATACTTGGAAGATCCTCAACATCCTCGGCATACCCCGATTGATTTTCGGCCCACAGCACGCCCAGACCCCGGGCCTACCCCCCAAACCGTGGGCAATAGCACACCAATTTGCCCCAAAAATGCCCTATTCGTGCTATTTCGCCCGTTTGTCCACACAAATGGCCACAAAAATTAAAACAAACCATACTGGCATGATCCCCAGCCTCCCTGGAATGCCCCAAATGATTTTTGTCCATAGCAAGCCTGGAACCCATGCCCACCCCCAAAACCGTGGGCTATTGCACACCGATTTGGCTTAAAAATGCCCCATCTACGTCGTTTTGACCGTTTGTCCACCAAAATGGCCGCAAAAAATTAAATGGAGCATACTAGGATGATTCCCAACCTCCATGGCATGCATCAATCAATTTTTGGCCCACAGCGCGCACGGACCTCAGCCCCACCCGCAAAATCGTGGGCTATAGCACACCGATTTTGCCCAAAAACACCCCGTTCGCGCTATTTCGGCCGTTTGTCCACCCAAATGGCCACTAAAAATTAAACAGACCATACTGGGAAGATCCCCAACCTCCCTGGTATGCTCTGGTCGATTTTTGGCCTACAACATGCCCGGACCTCGAACCCAACCCCAATATCATAGGATATAGCACACTGATTTAGCCTAAAAATGTCCCGTTCACGCCATTTCTCCCACTTGTCCACCCAAATGGACACAAAAAATTAAAAGGACCACACTGATTCCAACCACCCTTGCATGCCCCGATCAATTTTTGGCCCATAGCACGCCCAGACCTGTTTCCCACCCCCGAAATTGTTGGCTATAGCTCATCGATTTGGCCCAAAAATGCCCCGTTCGCACAGTTTCATGCGTTTGTCCACCCAAATAGCCATAAAAAATTAAACGGACCACACAGGGATGATCCCCAACATCCTTGGCATGCCCTGGTCAATTTTCGGCCCGCAGCACACCCGAACCCCGAGCCCACACCCATAACCGTGGGCAATAGCACACCGATTTATCCCAAAAATACCCTGTTCGCGCCGTTTTATTCGTTTGTCTACCTAAATGGCCACGAAAACTTAAACAGACCATACTTGGACGATACCCAACCTCCCTGGCATGCCTCGATTAATTTTGGCACACAGCATGCCCGGATCTGGGACGACCCCCTAAACTGTGGGCTATAGCACACCGATTTGTACAAAAAATTCCCCGTTCGTTCCGTTTTGCCCATTTGTCCACCCAAATAGCTATGAAAAATTAAACAAACCACACTGGGACGATCCCCAACCTCCCTGACATGCCCTAATCAATTTTTGGCAAACAGCACGCCCAGACCCTAGGCCCACCCCTGAAACCGTGTGCTATAGCATACTGATTTGGCCCAAAAATACCCCGTTTGCGCTGTTTTGCCCGTTTATCCACCCAAATGACCACAAAAAATTAAAAGGACCATACTAGGACGATCCCCAACCTCCCTGGCATTCCCCAATCGATATTCAACCCATAGCACGCCCAGACACCGGGCCCACCCCTAAAACCGTTGGCTATAGCACTCCGATTTTGCCCAAAAATGCCCCGTTTGCAATGTTCCGCCTGTTTGTCCATCCAAATTGCCATGAAAATTTAAACGGACCACACTAGGATGATCCCCAATCTCCCTGGCATACCTCGGTCAATTTTTAGCCTACATCACGCCCGAACCCCAGGCCCACCCCCAAAACAGTGGGCTATAGCACACCAATTTTGCCTAAAACTGCCCCGTTTATGCCGTTTCACCCGTTTGTCCACCCAAATGGCCACGAAAAATTAAATGGACCATACTGGGACGATCCCCAACCTCTCTGGCATACCCCGATCAATTTTTGGACTATAACACGCTCGAACCCTAGGCCCACCCCATAACCGTGGGCTATTTCACATCGATTTGGCCCGAAAATGCCCCATTTACACCGTTTCTCCAATTTGTCCACCCAAATGGTCATGAAAAATTAAACGAACCACACTGGGACAATCCCCAACCTCCCTGGAATGCCTTGATCAATTTTTAGCCCTCAGCACGCTCGGACCCCTGGCTAACCCCCAAAACCGTTGGCTATAGCACACCGATTTTGCCCGAAAATGCCCTATTCGCGCCGTTTTGCCCATTTGTCCACCCAAATGGCCACGAAAATTTAAACGGACCATATTGAGACGTCCCTAACCTCCTTGACATGCCCCGGTCTATTTTCGGCCCATTACACGCCCGAACCCCAGGCCCACCCCCAAAATCATGGGCTATAGCACATCGATTTGGCCTTAAAATGCCCCATTAATGTCGTTTTGCCTGTTTGACCACCGAAATAGCCACGAAAATTTAAACGGACTACACTTGGATGATCCCCAACCTTCCTGGCACGCCCTGATCAATTTTTGGCCCACAGCACGCTCTGACCCCAGGCCCACTCCAAAAATCATGAGCTATAGAACGCCGATTTGTCTTGAAAATGCCCCGTTCGGGCCGTTTTCCCATTTGTCCAATCAAATGGCCACGAAAAATTAAAAGGACCATACTAGGATGATCCCCAACCTCCCTGGAATGCCCCGATTGATTTTTAGCCCACAGCATGCCCGAACCCTGAGCCCACCCCAAAAACCCTGCGCTAAAGTACACCGATGTAGCCTGAAAATGCACCATTTGCGTCGTTTCTCCTATTTATAAACCCAAATGGCTAAGAAAATTTAAACGAACCATACTCAAATGATCCTCAACCTCCCTGGCATGCCCTGACCGATATTCCGCCCACAGAACACCCAGAACCTAGGCCCACCCCGGAAATTATGGGCTATAGCACACTGATTTAGCCCGAAAATGCCTCGTTTGTGCTGTTTCAACCGTTTGCCCACCCAAATTGCCACAAAAATTTAAACGGACCATACTGGGATGATCTCTAACCTCCCTGGCACGCCCTGGTCAATTTTTGGCCCACAACATGCCCAAACTCTAGGCCCAACCCTGAAACCATGAGCTATAGCACATCGATTTGGCCCGAAAATACACCGTTCATGCCGCTTCGCCCATTTGTCCGACTGAATGGCCACAATAAATTAAACAAACCATAATAGGATGATTCCCAACCTCCCTGGAATGCCCCGATCGATTATCGACCCACGACATGCCTAAACCCTGGGCCCATTCCAAAAACCCCGGGCTATAGTACACTGATTTGTCTCGAAAAAACCTCGTTTGCGCCATTTCGCCTGTTTTCACCCAAATGGCCAAGAAAATTTAAACAGACCATACTCGAACAATCCCTAACCTCCCTGGCATGCCCCGATCAATTTTTGGCCCACAACACACCCGAACCCTAGTCCCACCCCTAAAATTATGGGCTATAGCACACAGATTTGGCCGGAAAATGCCCTATTCACTCCGTTTCTCCTATTTGTGCACCCAAGTAGCCACGAAAATTTAAACAGACCACACTGGGATGATCCTCAATCTCCCTGGCACACCCCGATTAATTTTTGGCCCACAGCACGCTCGAACCCTGGGCCCACTCCAGAAATCGTGAGCTATTGCAAATCGATTTATCCCAAAAATGCACTATTCACGCCGCTTTTCCCATTTGTCCAACCAAATGGCCATGAAAAATTAAACTGACCAAACTAAGGTGATCCCCAACCTCCCTGGCATGCCCCGATCGATTTTTCGCCCGCAGCATACCCGAACCCCAGGCCGACCCCAAAAGCCCTGGGCTATAGTACACCGATTAGACCCGAAAATGCCCCGTTCTTGCCGTTTAGCCCATTTGTCCACCCAAATGACCAAGAAAATTTAAATGAACCATACTCGAACGATCCCCAATCCCCCTACCACACCGGTCAATTTTTATGCCATGGCACGCCTGGACCCCGGGACCACCCCCAAAACCATGGGCTATAGCACACTGATTTGGCCTTAAAATGCCCTGTTCGCGCCAGTTCGCCCGTTTGTCCACCCAAATGGCCACGAAAAATTAAATGGACCAAACTGGAACTAGACGCAACCTCCCTGGCATGCCCCGGTCAATTTTCGGCCCACAACATGCCCGGACCCTGAGCCCACCCCTGAAACCGTAGGCTAGCACACCGATTTAACTCGAAAATGCCCCGTTCGTGCCGTTTCACCCATTTGTCCACCCAAATGGACATGAAAAATTAAACGGACCATACTAGGATGATCCCTAACATCCCTGACATGTCCCGGTCGATTTTCGGCACACAGAACACCCGAACCCCGAGCCCACCCCTAAAACCATGGGCTATAACACACCGATTTGGCCTAAAAATACCTCGTTCGCGCCGTTTCGCCCGTTTGTCCACCCAAATGGCCATAAATATTTTAATGGACCATACTTGGATGATCCCCTACCTCCCTGGAATGCCTCAATTGATTTTCGTCCCAAAGCATGCCCGAACCCCGGGCCTATCCCCGAAACTGTGGGCTATGGCACATTGATTTCGCCTAAAAATGCCCCATTCGCACCGTTTTGCCCGTTTGTCCACCAAAATGGCAACAAAAAATTAAATGGACCATACTAGGATGATTCTCAACCTCCCTGGCACTCCTCGATCAATTTTTGGCCTACAGCGAGCCAGGACCTCGGGCCCACCCCCAAAATCGTGGACGATAGCACACCGATTATTCTTGAAAGTGCCCCGTTTGCACTGTTTCGCCCATTTGTCCAACCAAATGGCCATGAAAATTTAAATTAACTACACTGGGATGATCTCCAACCTCCCTGGCATGCCCCGATTGATTTTTGGCCCACAGCACGCCCGGACCCCCTGAAACCATAGGCTATAACATACCGATTTGGCCTAAAAATGCACCATTCGCATCATTTTACCCGTTTGTCCACCTAAATAGCCACAAAAAATTAAATGAACCAAACTACGATGATCCCCAACCTCCCTGGAACGCCCCAGTCAATTTTCAGCCCACAGCACGCTCGAACCCCTGGCTCACCCCTAAAACTATTGGCTACAGCACACCAATTTGGCCTGAAAATGTCCCGTTCATGAAGTTTTGCCCGTTTGTCCACCCAAATGGCCACAAAAAATTAAACGGACCACACAGGGATGATCCATAACCTCCCTGGCACGCCCTAGTTGATTTTTGACCCGTAGCACACCCAGAACCCAGGCCCATACTTGATACCATAGACTATAGCATACTAATTTGGCCCGAAAATGCCTCATTCGTGCTATTTCGCTCGTTTGTCCACCCAAATAGCCACGAAAAATTAAACGGACCACACTGGGATGATCCCCAACCTCCCTAGCATGCGCCGGTCATTTTTAAGCCTACAACATGCCTTAACCCTAGGCCCATACCCAAAACCATAGGTTATAGCACAATAATTTGGCCCGAAAATACCCCGTTCACGCAGTTTTGCCCGTTTGTCCACCCAAATGGCCACAAAAAATTAAACGAACCATACTGGAATGATCTCTCACCTCCCTGGAATGCGTCGATCGATTTTTGGCCTACAGCACTCCTGTACCCCGGGCCAACCCCTAAAACCGTGGCCTATAGCATACTGATTTGGCCCAAAAATTCATCGTTCACACTGTTTTGCCCGTTTGTCCACCCAAATATACACGAAAAATTAAACGGACTATACTGGGATAATCCCCAACTTCCCTAGCATACCCCAGTCAATTTTAATCCCACAGCACACCTGGACCCAAACTCACCCCTAAAACTGTGGGCTATAGCACACCGATTTAGCCTGAAAATGCCCCGTTCACGCCGTTTTGCCCGTTTGTCCACCCAAATGGCCACAAAAAATTAAACGGGCCATACTGGGACAATCCCCAACCTCCCTAGCACGTCCTGGTCAATTTTTAGCCCATAGCACGTCCGGACCCCAAGGCCACCACTAAAATCGTGGGCTATAGCACACCAATTTAGCCTAAATATGTCCCATTCGCGTCGTTTCGCCCGTTTGTCCACTCAAATGGCCATGAAAAATTAAATGGACCATATTAGGACCATCCCCAATCTCCCTGACAAGCCTCGATTAATTTTTGGCTCACAGCACGCTTAGAATCTGGGCCCACCCCCAAAATCATAGGCTATAGCACATCGATTTGGCACAAAAATGCCTCGTTTGCCCTGTTTTACCCATTTGTCCACCCAAATGGACACAAAAAAATTAAATGGACCACACTTGGATGATCCCCAACAGCCTCAGCACACCTCGATCAATTTTCAGCCCACAGCACGTCCGGACCCCGAGCCTACCCCCCAAACCGTGGGCTATAGCACACCAATTTGCCCCGAAAATGCCCCATTCGCGCCGTTTCGCCCGTTTGTCCACACAAATGGCCACAAAAATTTAAAAGGACCACATTGGCATGATCCCCAACCTCCTAGGAATGCCAGAGCACGTCCTAAAAATTAGAATTATGATTTATTTTGGTTTTTCGTGTGTTAGCTATAGTACATTGAATTGGCCCAAAAATGGCCCGTTCACACTATTTCGTCCGTTTGACCACCCAAACTGCCCAATAAACCAAAATGGCCCACACTAGACCGCTCCTCATCTTGCCTAGTGTAGCCTGGTCGATTAAAGGCCAAAATCACTCCAGGTTCTCGGGCCCACCCAGAAAACCATAGCCTACAGCACACTGAATTGGCCAAAAAATGGACCGTTCGCACCATTTCGCCCATTTTACCACCCAAACCGCCCATAGAAATAAAATGGCCCATACTTGGCCGCTTCTCAGCCTGCCTGGGGCAACCCGGTCGATTTTTAGCCAAAATCACGCCCGTACTCTGGGTCCACCCTAAAATTCGTGGGCTATTGCACATCGAATTGGCTAAAAAATGGCCCATTCACATCATTTCGCCCGTTTGACCACCCAAAAAAACAAAATGGCCCACAATAAGTCGCTCCCCAGCCAGTCTAAGGCATCCCAATTAATTTTTGGCCAAAATCACGCTCGAACCCCAATCCCACCTCAAAAATCGTGGGCTATAGTACGACGAATTGGCCCAAAAATGAACCGTTCGGACCGTTTCTCCCATTTGACCACCCAAACCGCCCATAAAAACAAAATAGCCCAAACTAACCTGCTCTCTAACCTACCCAGGGTAGCCTAATCGATTTTTAGCCAAAATCACACCCAAACCCCGAGGCCACCCCAAAAATCATGGGCTATAGTACACCAACTTTGACCAAAGATGGCTCGTTTGTCCCATTTTGCCCTTTTGACCACCCAACTGCCCAAAAACATAAAATGGTGCACACTAGTCTGCTCCCAGCCTGTCTGGGGAAGCCTAGTGAATTTTTGGCCATAATCACGCCCGAACCTTGAGCCCATACCAAAAACTGTGGGCTTACAGCACACTGAATTGGCCCAAAAATGGCCCATTTATGCCGATTCGCCCGTTTGACAATCCAAATCGCCCAAAAAACTAAAATGGCCCAAACTACACTGCTCCCTAGCTTGCCTTTGGTAGCCCAGTTGATTTTTCGCCATAATCACGCCCGAAACCCGAGCCCACCCCAAAAAATGTAGGCTATAGCATATCGAATTTGCCCAAAAATGGCTCGTCCGCTCCAATTCTCCCATTTGACCACCTGAACTGCCCAAAAAAAAAAAGCCTAGTCTAGCCTGCTCCCCAGCCTGCCTGGGGCAGCTCGATCATTTTTGGGAAAGAATCACACCTGAACCCCGGGCCCACACCAAAAAACGTAGGTTATAGCATATCGTATCGGCCCAAAATTGACCCATTTGCGCCATTTTGCTCGTTTGAACACCCAAACTACCCAAAAAACTAAAATGGGCCATACTAGATTGTTCCCCAGCCAGCCTGCGATAGCCCGTTGATTTTTGGCCAAAATCATGCCTAGACCCCAAGCCCACCTCAAAAACCGTGGGCTATAGCATGCTGAATTGGTCCGAAAAAGACCCGTTCGCGTCGTTTTGATTGTTTGACCACCTAAACAACTAAAAAAATAAAATGACCCATACCAGGCCACTCCCCAGCCTTCCCCAGGAAACACGATCAATTTTCAACCAAAATCACGACCAGACCCCGAGCCTACCCCAAAAATCGTGGGCTAAAGCACACGAAATTTGGCCAAAAATGGCCCATTCGCATTGTTTCGCCCATTTGACCACCCAAACCGCCCTAAAAACAAAATGGCCAACACTAGGCTTCTTCCTAGCTAGCCTGAGGCAGCCCGATCAATTTTTAGCCAAAATCACGCTCGGACCCCAGGCCCACCCCAAAAATCATAGGTTATAGGACACCGAATAAGCTCGAAAATGACCCTTTTGCGCCATTTTGCCTGTTCGACCAACCAAACTACCCAAATAACAAAAATGGCCCACCCTAGGCCACTCCCAATCCAGCCAAGGGCAGCCTAATAAATTTTCAGCCAAAATCATGCCCGAACCCTGAGCCCACCCCGAAGACCATGGGTTGTAGCTAACTGAATTGGCTTGAAAATGGCCCGTTTGCACCGTTTCGCTTGTTTAAACACCCAAACTACCCAAAAAAATAAAATGGCCCACACTAGGCTGCTTTCCAACCAGCTTGGGGTAACCCGGTTGATTTTTGACCAAAATCATGCTCGGACCCCGGGTCGACCATTAAAACCGTGGGCTATAGCACACCGAATTAACCCAAAAAGGGCCCGTTTGCACCGTTTTGCCCGTTTGACCACCCAAACCGCCCACAAAAACAAAAAGGCCCACACTAGGTAGCTCCCCAGCCTACCTTGGACAACCCGATCGATTTTCAGCCAAAGTTACGCCCGGACCCCAGGACAACCTCAAAAACAATGGGCTATAACACACAAAATTGGCCAAAAACTAGACCGTTACCGTTGTTTCATCCGTTTGACAACACAAACCGCCACAAAAAACAAAATGTCCTATAGTAGGCCGCTTCCCAGCCTTTCTGGGGTAGCTCAATAAATTTTTGGCAAAAATCATGCCCACACCCCAAGCCCACCCCAAAAATCATGGGCTATAGCACATCGAATTATCCTGAAAATGGTCCGTTCGTACCGTTTTGCCCGTTTGACAACCCAAATCGCCAAAAAAACAAAATGAACCACACTAGGCAGTTCTCCAGCCTGCCCGTGGCAGCTCGATCGATTTTAGACCAAACTCACTCCCGAATCCCAGGCTCACCCCAAAAATTGTGGGCTATACCACACAAAATTGGCCTGAAAATGGCTCGTTCACGCAGTTTCACCCATTTGACAACCTAAACTGCCCAAAAAAACAAAATGGCCCACAATAGGATGCTCACCAGCCTGCCTGGGGAAGCCCAATCGATTTTTGGCCAAAATCACGCCTAAACCCCAGGCCCACCCCAAAAATTGTGGGCTATAGCACACCAAATTAGCCCAAAAATGGCCGTTTTGCGCCGTTTCGCCCGTTTGACGATCCAAACCACCCAAAAAACTAAAATACCCCTACTAGACCGCTCTCTAGACTGCCTAGGGCAGTTCGGTTGATTTTCAATAAAAATCACGCCCGAACCATGGGCCTTCCCCAAAACCGTGGGTTATAGCATACCGAATTGGCTTGAAAATAGCCCATTCTCCCGTTTAATGACCCAAACATCCCAAAAAACAAAATGTCCCACACTAGGCCACTTCACAACCTGCCTGGGGCAGGCCGATCGATTTTTGGCCAAAATCACACCCAAACTCTAGGCCTACCCCAAAAATCATGCGTTATAGCATATTGAATTAGCCCGAAAATGGCCCGTTTGCACTGTTTCGCCCGTTTGACAACCCAAACCGCGCAAAAAAACAAAATTTCCCACACTAGGCCGCTCTCCATCCTGTCTGGGATAGCCCGATCGATTTTTGGGCAAAATTACATTCAGACCCCAGGCCCACCCCGAAGACTGTGGGCTATAGCACACTGAATTGGCTCGAAAATGGCCTGTTCATAGGGTTTCGCTCGTTTGAAGACATAAACAACCCAAAAACTAAAAGGGGCCCATACTAAAGGGCTTCCCAGCCTACCTGGGGCAGCCCGATCGATTATCGACAAAAATACGCCCAGATCCTAATCCCACCCTAAAAACTGTGGGCTATAGCATACCGAATTAGCTTGAAAATGGCCCGTTCGCACCGTTTCTCCCGTATGACAAGAAAAACTACCCAAAAAAACAAAATGTGCCATACTAGGCTTCTCCACAACCTGCCTAGTATAGCTCGATCGATTTTTGGCCAAAATCACACCCAAACCCAAGGCCCACCCCAAAAATTGTGGGCTATAGCGCACCGAATTGGCTCGAAAATGGCCCATTCGCACCATTTCGCCTGTTTGACAACCCAAATAATCCAAAAAAACAAAATAGCCCACACTAAGTTGCTTCGTAACCTGTATAGGGTAGCCCAATCGATTTTTGGCCAAAGTTAAAACTGCATCTCGGGCCCACCCCAAAAAACTTGGGTTATAGCACACCAAATTGGCTCAAAAATGGCCCGTTTGCACCGTTTCGCCCGTTTAACAACCCAAATCGCCCATAAAACCAAAGTGGACTACACTAGGCTGCTCCCCAGCCTTCTTGGGGAGCCCGAGCAATTTTTGGCCAAAATCACACCCAAACCCAATGCGCACCCAAAAAATTGTGGGCAATAGCACATAGAATTAGCCCAAAAATGGCTCGTTCGAGCTGTTTCGGCCGTTTGACCTCCCAAACCACCCAAAAAATAAAATGGCCCACACTAGGCCGCTCTTTATCCTTCCTGCCATAGCCTGATCAATTTTTGGCAAAAATCACGCTCGGACCTCGGTCCCACCCCAAAAACCATGGGCTATAGCATACTAAATTGGCCTAAAAATGGTCCATTCACGTCGTTTCACCCGTTTAACCACCCAAATTGCCCAAAAACATAAAATGGACCATACTAGGCTACTCCTTACCTTCCTAGGGCATGACGATCGATTTTTAGCCAAAATCTCGCACGGACCCCAGGCCTACCCTGAAGACCGTGGGATATAGCACACAGAATTGACCCAAAAAGGCCCGTTCACGCCGTTTCACCCGTTTGATGACCCAAATCACCCAAAAACCAAAATGGCCCACACTAGGCTGCTTCCCACCTGCCTGGGGCAGCTCAGTCGATTTTGGGCCAAAATCACACTGGACCCCGTGCCTACCCCTAAAATCGTGGGCAATAGCACACCAAATTAGCCCAAAATGGCCCGTTCGCGCTGTTTAGCCCGTTTGACCACTCAAACCGCCCTAAAAATAAAAATAGCCCATATTAGGCCTCTTCCTAGCCTGCCTAGAGAAGCTCGGTCAATTTTTGACAAAAATCACGCCCTGACCTCGGGCCCACCTTAAAAATTATGGGCTATAGCACAT
>NW_025857858.1:0-3285 GCF_002878395.1 Capsicum annuum
AACTTCTGTCATAGTCTACCAATATCATGCTTGTAAACTTATGTTTCTAAACCATGAGAATTTCATTCATACTTAAAAAGGCTCAACATCTTCAATCAAACTCCTTAACTTAGCTATCAAGAACATTACTCATTATCTAACACAATCCTATGCACAAAATTTGGCTATACATATAGTTAGTAAATTTCCCTTACCACTTTTTTTGTCACTACACCTCTAAACCCTCAGTTTCAACCAACACAAAAACAACAAGATGCACAACAAGTTGCTAGTGAATCAAAACAGGCCTCACACGACTTCACTAGACTTTGATTTTTCAACAAAACAATGATAACAAGGTTACAAGAGATAGAAACTTGACACACAATATTCAATGATCTAAGAATACACATATTATTCTGTCTTACTTGCATAACTCATAAGAGTGAGGACATAACTCTGATATTGAGAGACTTATAACACACTAGAATGCTACTCTCAAGCCATTTTTATTTTACTTCTGAAACTTCTTACTAGACAATCTAAGAGCGTTATCTGGGGATGAACTAGAACATACTAATCATTCTAACTCAAGAATAATACATGGATAGGGAAGTATAGATTTACATTATAGATTCTGAGGAGGAATTTGGAAGTACATCTGACTTGGGCTTAGTGAATGACTTTTATGAATCATGAATAGAGAACTTCAATCATCGGAACTCAAAAGCACTGATGGGATACTTTCTAGCTCACTTACAATCCGATAACTATCTGTGTAGACTGTCTGAGAAAGCACTATCTGTAAAGATTTAAGCATGACTGTTTCTGATACCTTGAAAATAAGGAAGAGATGGCTCGGATAAACTAAGATGAGACTTTGTATAAGTTTCTTAAAGAACATTTCTATAGCACGATCTGAGACTTGAAAGAATAGAGACATTTTCAAAGTGCCATGTAGCCTCTCAAAGAAGAGTACAGACATATCCGTACCGTTTCATAAGACTCTACTAGACACGACTTCACAGACACCCTAGGACACTTGAACTCTGTGCTCTGATACCAAGTTTGTAACGCCCCAAAATTGGGTCTCGAGATGTCACACGGTACTTAGGGTCACAAGTGACCCCAAGCTAACCCTTCTATTGGCATAGCTCATAAGCAACTAAATAAAATGTTTAAATCTCTATAAAATCAGCGGGAACATAAAACTTTTCTGAACTTGATCAATACAAATATGAACTTTACAAGATAACAACTCTGTTTTTACCAAAATAAAATTGAAACTGAATACATTAACTCTACTGACTATCTATGAAGCCTCTACAAGTACTGACTTTAGATAGCCGGGTCATGAATCCCAACTATCTCAACTCAATACGACTGAAATAGGAAAATAAAGAACTGCTCAAACTATCTATCTGGCTCAAACCCTTGAATCAAAAGGATTCATCACCTGCTAACTGGAAACTGCAAGCTGACTAAATCTGAATGTGCATACTAAGTCTTGTACCTACATTATGAGACAATGTATCACATAGATGTATATGTGGATCAACACTTTGGAAATGTAGTGCGTATATGGAGGTGTCTGCAATTAAATTATCAATATCATAAATCCTTATAGAAAACATGCATGCTAGTATAGATGACTCACATAGCTTGAATTAAAACCATCATAATCATGAATAAAAATATAGGTAATGTAAATCACGTGAGTCATTGCACTTCATTCTAAATCTACATCTTTTCTTTATTCTCAAACTTGTAAGATAGATAAAGTCTTAAAACAACATCTGTCAGAGCATACACTTTAATATCATGAAGACTAGGAACTTCTTTGGAAACTTAAAGATTTTGACACTTGAGAGCCTTAGAAATGTTGGACTCACAACTTTCAAAATACATATACTTGTATCTTATATAGAGTGAGGGACTACTTTGAGAGTTTCTTCTAATTGACATAAACCATATGACCTACGTGGAGTCCAACGTCTTACCCACGTTGGGAAGAGCTGTTCTATCTTTGTCATTGGATAAAACCTTAACTTTACTGATCACTATCTTAACCCACTTGGGGTATATCAAGAACCTATGGGGGCACGTATTTCTGGGGCATGAGACCTCAGAAACACGCCCAACTCGGTGCTAAATACTACTCCCTTACTTAGCTTAGAACTTTAGAAAATCCACCTTAAAATAATTCAACAATATATATATATATATATATATATATATATATATACATAATGGGTTTCAAAATGCCTCTCCTTTACTTCAAACTAAAGAATGTGGATTTCTTTCTTAACTTAAGATCAAAACTCACTTCTTTCGTGAAATCTTGATAGACTTATCATGAATAAGCTTTAAAGTCTCAATAACATAGAAATATATGTACTCTTCTTGAAACACTTTAAAAATTATCAATAATTCATTCTCAAAGACTCACAATTTCACAATAAGGCTCAATTTATGACAACAAATCTTGGAAATTCTTGAAAATATGATATCAATATAGGAATGTGCAATTTATGTCATGAACTCTCAATTTATATCATAATTAAATAAGATAATCATGCAATTCAAGAATTGAACAATTGCATAATCTCATAAACTTGAAATATAGCAAAATAATATGAATTCATCTTGAAAATACGAAATTCCGTAAGAAAAACTAAAACTTTTGGGCACAAGATCGAAATGGTGTTCTTATTCAAAACCCACATACCTTAAACTTGGAGCTTTTGGATGACTTTAAAAATTTTGGAAGGTTATTCATGAACCATTGGGAATCCCTTGTAGCCCTCTTAACAGGGAATTCAAATATGCAAGAATTATTGAATTCTCATGGTTGAATCTCTAGATAATTGGGTTTTTATGTTGAAACCCTAACCTTGTGGTTAAAGGTTTGCAGAGAATTTTGAGATGTTTAACTAAAGAGAATAGAAGATAATATGCTCCTTGAGGGTTATAAGTCGTGGGAAGTAAAGGAAAAAGACCAAAATACCCTTACTAAATGTCTTCCCAGTTGCTGAAAATCTAAGGCTGACGACATTTGTGATAGGCCATCAGACTTTTGATAAGTCATCATAAATGTCATCACCGGGGGGCTGGAATTGATGGATTTCTGCCTAAGGCTGACGATATTCATGATAAGTCGTCACACTTGTGATAACTTATTAGAAATATCGTCACTGGGGGCTGGATTCTGCCTGGGGCTGGATTCTGCCTAAGGCTGATGAAATTCGTTATAAGTCGTCACACTTGTGATAAGTTATCACGAATGTCGTCACTCAGTTTTCCAGA
>NW_025857859.1:0-1312 GCF_002878395.1 Capsicum annuum
AATGTGACTTGTTTGGTGACTAAGTAACTTGGAAATGTTTAAGCGTAGGGAATTTAAAGGGAATTTTTGTGTTTTGAATGTGATTTGATTGATGACTTAGTAACTTGAAAATGGTTAAGTGTATTGTTTAGAATGTGACTTGTTTGGTGCCTTAGTAATTTGAAAATGGTTAAGCGTAGAGACTTTAAAGGGGATTTTATTGTTTAGAATGTGACTTAGTTGGTGACTTAGTTATTTGAAAATGGTTAAGTGTAGTGACTTTAAAGGTGATTTTTTGTTTTGAATGTAACTTGGTTGGTGACTCAGTTAATTGAAAATGGTTAAGAGTAGAGACTTTAAAGGTGATTTTTTGTTTAGAATGTAATTTGGTTGGTGACTTAGTTACTTGAAAATGGTTAAGTGTAGCGATTTTAAAGGTATATTCTTTGTTTCCAATGTGGTTTGATTGGTGACTTAGTAACTTGGAAATGGTTTAAGTGTAGGGGCTTTAAAGCTTATTTTTTTGTTTTGAAGGTGGTTTGGTCGGAATTTTAGGAAAACCGACCACATGAATTCATGACTTGAAAATGGTTAAGTTTAGTCACTTGAGAAGTGAACTAGAGAGTTGAAAATGGTCACTTGAGAAGTGGATTAGCGACTTGAAAATGGTTTAGTGTAGTTTTTGAAAAGTGAACTTGTGTTTTGAAATTTGTAAAGTGTAATCGCTTGAAAATGTGAATTCATGACTTGAAATTGGTTTAGTGTTGATACTTGAAATGTGAATTCATGATTTGAAAATTGTTAAATTTAGACACTTGAGAAGTGAGTTAGAGAGTTGAAAATGGTTTAGTGTAGTGTTTTGAAATGTTTACTAGTCACTTGTATAGTGGATTAGCGACTTGAAAATGGTTTAGTGTAGTTCTTAAAAGGTGAACTTGTGTTTTGAAATTTGTAAAGTGTAATCACTTGAAAATATGACTTCATGATTTGAAAATGGTTTAGTCAAGTCATTTTGAAATGTGTACTAGTCACTTGTAAAGTGGATTAGTGACTTGAAAATGGTTTAGTGTAGTCCTTAAAAGGTGAACTTGTGTTTTGAAATTTGTAAAGTGTAATCACTTGAAAATGTGAATTCATGATTTGAAAAGATATTTTGTCTAAAGTAGAGACACACATATATCGATTATAGATATAGATCTATATATTGATATAGATTATATATATATAGATATAAATATCGATTATAAATATAGATATAGATTATAGATTATAGATATAGATTATAAATTATAAATAGTTTATAGATACAAATTATAAATTATAGATGGATTAT
>NW_025857860.1:0-1705 GCF_002878395.1 Capsicum annuum
ATTTGCTAAATTGATACTGATTAACTAAACTGAAAGTAGTGGTATTGATAAGCGGAGCTAAAACTGAGTTTACTCGATTCTATTGACGGATGGAATATAATGAGTTCTGAGGACTAATTAAGAGTACTGAAGTTATTGAGATTTACTATGATTAGTGATGTTACTGAGCACTGAGATTACTGAGAATACTGAACTACTGAGATTACTGAGTTTTTCTGTGTTACATGACTGACTGATTTTTATAGATCAGGGCTTAACTGAGAGTATCGTGAAAACATGACATGGCTCTAGGCATACAACTATATTTTTTGGGTACAAGTACCCCCTAGGACTCAATGGAAACTGACACACATGACTGACTTGATTATAAGAGTAGAGTCCATAATCCACAATATCCTAAATAAGGGATTTCATACTAAGCATGATTCCCAACAATCTATTTCATGGAAGGGAATTTCATACAACATGTATATACCTACATATCTTTCAATATCATGCTCATTACATATTACAACCACAATCCATAATATCATAACTTAGGGAATTTCATGAATTACATGGGTATTCTACATCTTGTACATGAGTTGGTTTGAAAAGTTAGCATAGCATAATTCCATTAGACTAGTTCATGAGTAATCCAATAGTGTTCACAAGACACATTATCAACATGGATGACATTGAATTATAGAGGCCTATCATGAATCCTTCACTTAGTCACAATTTACCTATAATGCATGATTTCTAGTCTCTTAGGTATTTTATCAAACACCTTACATGCACAACTTAGGCATAGGTGTATATCATACAATTACTCATCATAAATAATCAAACTTACATGTTTTCAACTCATATGATGTCATAGATTCATAATAAGACATAAAGATTCTATCTTGGCATCATTCAACATATAAACATGATAAACAACCCATTCATAAAATGAAAACCATAATATATAGTTTTAGTGTAAGAAAAAGAGTTTTTGAACTTCATGGACTAAAGGAGTCAATGACTGAACACACACATACCTTAGAAACGAAACCTTGATGGTTTGCTCGAGAGTTCTTGCATTGGGAAACTTAATTCTTGATTATCTTAGAAAAAGACTTGAATCTTGCTTTTGAGAGATGAGTTTGATGAGAACCTTAATCTTGTGTTTGAGAGTGCAAGAGAGAGTTTTTAAGATTCTTAACTGAAGAAAATTGGGAAAAATTATGCCTCTTTAGGGTTATAAGTCGTAGAAGGTGAAGGAAAAGACCAAAATACACTTATGAAATAATTTCCCAGTTGCTGAAAATCATAGCTGATGATCTTCATGATAGGGCATCACAAATGTGATAAGCTATTAGGAATGTCATCACTTAGGGGCTGGTTTCTGCCTAAGGCTGACGAGATTTGTGAAAGGGCATCACATATGTGATAAGCTATCACGAATGTTGTCACTTAGGAGCTGGTTTCTCCCTAAGGCTGGTCGCCTTTATGATAGGGCATCACAAATGTGATAAGCTATCACAAATGTTATCACTTAGGAGATAGTTTCTTCCTAAGGCTGATGACCTTCGTGATAGGATGTCACAAATGTGATAAGCTATCATGAATGTCGTCACTTAGGAGTTGGTTTCTGCCTAAGGCTGATGACCTTCCTGATAGGGCATCACAACTGTGATAAGCTATCATGAATGTCATCACTTAGGAGCTGGTTTCTGCC
>NW_025857861.1:0-1947 GCF_002878395.1 Capsicum annuum
TGAAAGATCTACATTAGTAAGTTTTGAACAATTGGAGATCGAATGAGGAATAGTCCCAACAAGATCGGTTAAGATGTCCAGATAAAGCTCTTCAATGTTGGGTATGACAGAACACATGTTTGGTGGAAGGCTTCCTGATGAATTGGTGAATGAAAGAGAAATCACTCTCAGCCCAGATATATTGAAGATCTCCATTGGAAGTGAACCACTAAAACTATTAAGCCCAAGATCAAGTACCTCCAACTCAATGAGATTGCTTATCTCTTTGGGTATTTCATCTGGAAACACATATTGTGGATTACTAGTGAGTTTAAGTTGTCAATCTCCCATGGTGGAATCCACAAAGGATTTTAACTTTTATGTTGTTGGTGATACAAAAGTATTAAAAGTAAAAACTAAAAAAATACTCATAGAAGATAAAAATATTTGAACAGAACCATTAATCTGGCTTCTCTCCATGCCTAATATCACCAAACTTAGATACCTCAATTAATTAATTAACTGAAATTATCCCAGTGGTTACTGTGTAATAAATTAAAATTCTGAAGCAATTAGATACAGCATTAATAAAATAAAAACATACCTTTGAAATGGTTAAATCCGAGATACAAATACTGCAAGTTACTCTATCTTCCAATTTCACTATGTATTGGTCCATCAAACTCATTATATGATAAACCCAATAGTTGAAGTTGTGAACAATTTGATAAGCTTGTAGGCATATGACCCTGTAGATTGTTTTTGGATATATAAAGCCCTTTGATTATTGAGAGATCATTACATAAACCATTGGGAAGATTTCCTGTTAAGCTATTCATTGTAAATGCAATGAGTTCAATTCTAGAATTATTGAAAATTGTGAATGGTATAGAACCCGTAAGTTGATTATATTCTACGCCCAACCAGTTCATGTTGTGAAGATTGCCGATCCCTTCTGGAATGTTTCCTTGAAGTGAATTCTGAGATATCTCCAAAGTCTCCAACCTCGAGGCATTTGAGAGTGATTGAGGAACAGAACCTATGAGCTTGTTACCCTCATGTTTAATTCTCTAAGGTTTATAAGACTTCCAATCACTTTTGGTATTTGGCCCTCTATTGAATTGTATTCCATATTCAAAGTCTCAAGTTTTGAAATATTAGAAAATGAAGAAGGGATGGAACCAGTGAAACTATTATCCCCAAGATTTAGAAATTGAAGTTGGTGTACAAATCCAAACAAAGAAGGAAGCTCCCCGCTGAAACTGTTGAAACTTAAATCAAGAAACTTAAGTCGACGCAAGCGTGTCATTTCTTGAGGCAAATTTCCATTGAAATTATTGCTTCCCAAGTCAAGAGAAACAAGAAATGAGAGGTTTCCAAATTTACGAGGAATCCTGCCTGTAAGAGTCATTCTAGATAGATTCAAGGCCTTCACTCGTTGGTGACGAGAACCACAAGTTACTCCAACCTAATGACAAATAGAAATAGCGGGAGACCAATTTTCATCCAAGAAATGAGAGGGGTCAGAAATGATTTGATATTTTAAGGACAAAAGAGCTAATTGATCCATGGTAATGTTTGTTTGGTTAATGGCTGAACTAGCCATAAGCAACAAGAGTGTTAAGAGAAAAAATTTGAAGGCTTTCTCCATTATTGCAAAAATTAGTAGTTATGCTTTATAACTTGTGGTTTTGAGATTTTAAATAGCAACTAGTATAGTACCCGTGCGATGCGCAGATTGCATATCATAACTTTGGACCCATTTAAATTAACTTATTTTAAGTGTTTTTAAATCAAAATAATTTGGAAGTACTTTTAAAATTTTTGTGTAAAATAAAAAAAGTGCTTTTAGCACTTATTTTTAAAGAAAAAAGATTAAAATAAGTAATGAACCATATAATAAGTACAAAAGATGTAAGTCCATCTAAACATCCACTTAGACTCTTTATAATCTATGAACATCTTTAG
>NW_025857862.1:0-3040 GCF_002878395.1 Capsicum annuum
AAGACACTCAAGACTCACGGAATACTCCTAGATTTAGACTAAAATACACAAGTTTTGGCCAAGAAAACAATAAGAACACAACTTTCGGCCAAGAACACCAAACAAGAATAATTTTTTTTTGTCAGATTTTCAACCTTAGACACTTATTCTAGTATTAGGAAACAAATATCTAACACTAGAACACACAAACACACAAAAATCACAAGAAAACTAGGCTTCAAATTTTGGCCTAAACACAAAAACGTGGACAAATTACTGTTTTTGAGTTTTTCAGCTTTTCAACACTTTTTATTTTTTATTTTTGAGTGAACAAATCCAATATTGATCCCGTGGGAATGAAATCAATGATGGATCTGATACCAAATGATACCAGGATAACCAAGAACACAAGAAAATATACACCAAAATAGTCCACAAGTTGAGGAAACCCGAGATTATTTTGGTAACCACTCTTGGATTCACTACTTATAACAAGAATAGAGAGAATAACGAGTGTTAACACCTCAAAAAAGCCCACAAACAAGTTATATTAGCACAATACAATGAAGAAAAACAAGTCTACAACAACTAGAACCTAAGGGTTTTACAACAATACAAGGGAAATCCGAAGCTAGAAAAAAGAATGATAGATAGTTAGACACAACGAAGTTGTAATCTTAAGAACCCAAGAATGGTAAATTTTGGAACCTTAACACAACATTGAATACGCAGCTAACTCTTACAATGACACAAGAGGGTGTCCACCTCTCAAGCACCAAGGTATCAAACTTTGCAACACACAAGAGAATCCACCCTTACGCTATGCCCTAAATTTGGTTTTGGAGCTCTCTCTAACAAGAGGAGTGTTCTTACAATCTCAAGCATAAACTAAGTAAATAAAACCTATATTGTTATATTTTTACAACATTACAAACAAATAGAGAAATGAAAAAAGAGCCCTCCCATAAATGGGCTCCAAAACCCCCCCCCTTCAGTGTACCAAAAGGATGGCTTTGGGCCTCCTTTACACTTGGACTTGTGCACTCCTTTAAGTGGTCTTAAAAAATGCTCAAAAAGTTTCCATGATTGTGATCATACTTGTATCATCCTCTCTATATTGAGAGGAATTTATCCACAAATTCACGACCTCACCTCTTTTAGAGAGGTATCTCACACGACCCCTCACATGGCCACGCATCTTCTACTTCCTTCTCAACTTGAATCCCAACCTCTTATTTCTTTCTAGCTTGAGGCTTTCCATCAACCTTGGCCAATTCAATAACCACTTTCTCTCCTAGATAGTATAATTTCCCCTCCCTTAGGATCACATTCCGTTGATTTGGACACTCACTAGCCTTGTGGCCCCATCCTTGACACTTGAAGCATTGAAATCCCTTGGGGTTGGAAGTAGAATTCAATTTACCTTCATACCTTGGAAGATGTTTTTGGACAGCCTTAGGGATCTCGGGTTGGGTAGCCACGAAAGAGTTCTCTTTGAGTTTCCTCTCCACCTCTAAAGCCGCTTGGAAGATACCCTCTATGGTATTAAATTTATGAAGCGTCATGCGAGTGGAGATATCCTTGTTTTAAACCAAGCTTGAACCGGATGATGTTGTTGCTCACTTGCTCTCCTCTATGATCAAGTTTTAAGATGAGTTGTTGAAACTCGTCATAGTAGACTGCCACATTTTTATTTCCTTGCTTCAAGTTGTACAATTTTGCAAGGAGTTCATGTTGATAGCTTTCGGGAAGGTAACTTTGCCTCATAATATACCTTAACCGAAACTAGGGAGGGGGTTGCCCCTCAATTAATATGTTGCCAAAATATTTGACATACTCCCACCACGTGGTAGCATATCCCTCAAAATGAGTAGTGGCGTAGCAGTTCTTCTTCTCCTCTGTGATATCATTCACTTGAAAGATTCCCTCGCATGCGGATTCCTATGCGATAAACTCTTTGGGATCAATTTCTCCCTTAAAGATCGAAAGCCCCATTTTTATGGTGTTGAGGCCAACATCCATTTCCCGAACACCATGGATGACCCTACCTTCAAGCCCCCAGTTCTCCCTAGGTTATACCCTTCTACCTATCATTCCATCTTCCATCAAATAAGAATTATCATATATTTTATACCCTCCCCTTCGATTCTTCCTCACAAATCCTTCTTCTTGTATTGACGGGTTTTGGATATTTGGAATTTGGTATGACGGATTGGCATTTAGTAGTGGAGGTCTTTGGATTGGATGATTTTGGTTTGGAGGAGTTAGTTTTAAGGGTGGTATTTGGGTTCCAAATCCGTCATGTAGGACTTGGTGATATGGAGAATGGCTAGGTCCTTCAAGGCCTCGACCTTGTGAATAATAGTTGCTTGAGGTATGACATTTGGTGGATACATTCTTTGGTGTGTGGCTTCGGGGGTAATGGTTGGGGATGCATTTTGGGGAGTTGAGGGTCAAGAACTTTGTTGACTTTCTACCCTTTTCATTCGGCCACTAATAGAGGCCACTTTCACTCCCAACTTCTCGACCGTAGCGTTCACTCTAACCACGTCCCAAGTCAAGGACTTAAGACTAGCTACAAGGGCATTCATAACATTAGGATCCATGATTTGTGCATTAGAAGTTTTAGGCTCCATGTGTGGTGGTTCCATTTGCAAATGTACCTACAAAATGAGTAAACGTTAGATGAAAATACTCTCACACACTTTTTCCACTTATTGTAGTTTGATGTTTTTTTTTCACATTGATTGTTCAATCTAGTTGTTTTGGTGATGGTTTTCTGTTTTGAAATAAGGAAAGCAAGACTTTGGATTCTCTTTCCAAAGGTCAAAAGTTGTACATCATCTTTTCACCAAGCACTAAAATGGCAAACACCTTTTGCATTTCTTGAAATATGTTTGACACTCTTTTGGTAAACAAACTTTTGTGGTGGGTCTTTATTTGTTTGCCACTTTATTGTTGTCTTGAAAGTAGTTCCAAGAAAAACACAAGACTTTGTCTCTCTCTTCTCTTTTCAAAATCAAACAACTCTTTTTGTTGAACACTACTTCAAGAACAATAT
>NW_025857863.1:0-2635 GCF_002878395.1 Capsicum annuum
ATCCCGAAGATTGCCAGCTGAAATGACTAAGTCTCATTTTACACTTAGAAAATTTTAAGTCATTAAGTCTAAGAGTTCAATATTAAAGAGTAATCTATGCATGACTTTTACGTGGCGTTATATAGGTCGTCACTTAGTTGATGGCTCATCAAATTAGTCGTCAACTTGTTAAATAGTTGTCAACTTCATCTTCACATTTTGGCTGTCAGACACTCTGTAGTAAAATGAGCACAACTTTATACTCCGATATCGGATTAAGTTGAAACCATTTGTTTTGGAAAGAGGACTCAAATTACTTTCATTTAATATATGGTAGGCACCCTAAATTCTTATATTCAAGAAGTTATAATCATTGAAGTTGACCCAAGATAAGACATTTACCAAAACATAATCGATAGAAGTGTTTTCAACTCGTCTTTCAGTTAAGGCGATTTTTGTGACCTCAATTCATATTAAAAGGTATTCACACACTATAGGAGTGGTCATCACACAATTATTAACACAGAATCATTGGGTTTCGGTCTACATTCATAGAAAAGACGGTTCAAACTTTAGCCCGAAATTGCAGGGTGTTACATTGTCTCCGCCTTTGGATCATTCATCCGCGAATGACTCCAATAATATTGAATAAAGGGTGTAACCTTATTTTAAGAATTTTCCCTGAAGGAAACATACACAGATCTTAATAAAAACATTGATGACATCACCAAGTGAATCGTGTAAGCACAAAGCGTGAGATAATAAGATTTGACATAAGGATGACCTTGTACATGGATTCTGGGGATCAGGATCATCAAAAAATATTCTATGAGGTTATTTGATGATCATAGACCTGATTTCCATCGGTACTAATCTAGAATTAAGATTTTGCGGAAGATAGGGATAGAAGCATTCTCCACCTTTCATGATACAACGAATAGGCTTAAACTTAAAGACACTACTTAGATATGCCCCAACATTAAGTAACATACTTCACCCTTTCCATCTTACATTTCTACGATCACACATCTAACCATAAGATTTTTCCCACTACAAAGTTCTTTATGTTGAAGCCTAACTCGAAATAACAAAGTTCTAACTTAAGATATAGGGCCCTATACTCTATATCCAATGAATAAAATTACTTCACCTTATCACTACCATCAAACTGTTATTTTCAATGTTTTGGGTACTAGAATCTGTATTTAGGCACATAACAACTTCAACACAAGTTCAAGTCTAAAAACAACAACACAAGATTATAAACAATCTATCCAAGAAGTGTGTTATAGTTTTAAAAATAATATGAAACAAAAATTTAAAGCCCACTCCCCCAACTTCACATAATGTCGTTAAGGAATAATTCCCCTCACTCTACCCGAGGTTATGGAATTTTCCTCCCACGATAAAATGGGTTTCAATCCAACAATAGCGGTACCTCAAGTTATTGGATTTGTTAAACTCACTCAACGGCTAATGATCATAATGATTTTTTTTATAGAAGAAAAGTGTTTTTGCTATCAAAAATCATGTCTATACCTGAGGAATATGTCAGGTATTTATAGCCTTAAGGGCCCTTCGAAAAGGAAACATTGGTTCAGCAAAAACGCACCTATTTAGTGTAGTCACATCACCTGTGCCCTGTCTGTGCTGGACCTGTGCCTGATCGATGGCCACAGGTGAAACTGTCCGAATTCTAGTAAGTACCTGCACTGCACCTATGCCTGCAGGTTATAGAGGTGCGCGTGCAGATCGCCCCATTACACGAAATAGTGTGCCTTTTACCTCAAAGGTTCTCATCCCTTAGAAGTGCGTTGCGTATGAGTATACATAGCGTCCGAAATGCGCCTGCACATGGAGTAAAATATTACTATTGGATTTTTTGGATTAAATTTCACTTGTTCTTCAAGTTTCAAATAAAATTTGTCTAAGAAAATTATATCTTATTGATCGATCCTTTGACAAATCAAAATCCGAAGCCGAAGAAGAAGCTACCTGAGCGACGATAACGACGGAGTGTGGAACCACCTTGTTCTTGCCTCACTATCCATGTGGACATGTGTTTCTCAATATAATCACATGAAATCTTCTTTCTCCTACCAATGTGGGAGAATTTAGTTTGCTTTCTATACAATAGTACACTTTCCATTTTAGTGACTCTCTTTTCCTCAACTAATTTTTCCCTCCATTTTCATTCATATATACACCTTGAACCCAAAAATCCCCCACATGAATGGAAAATGGCTATATTTTGAAGTATTTAAGAACAAGCATGTGATCATATAGCAAAGACTGATTACATTTGGATAAGTGGGTTTCCCATTGAACTTTTCGTAGTGAACATACATCGGATGTACTTGGTCAATCAGTAGATTTGATATCTTTGAACTGTAGAGATTTAATGTATAACTAGATAAAACATGTCACACACCCAACCTTTTACCATTTATGGTTCTCATGTTTTTGTTCTTTTCAACCTTGAACACGTCATGATTTCATCAGAGCTTAGAGAATAGGCCTTTACTAACATTCTCCTTGAAGAGGCTTCCACTTCGCCCTCACATAGGTGATTTTTAAATGTTCAACATTTTAGATTAAACTATTTAGTCAAATCTTCCAAATTTAGATAATCATTAAAAGACTTCACACCATAAGT
>NW_025857864.1:0-1081 GCF_002878395.1 Capsicum annuum
CAATCCCAAGAAACTCCTAATATCTGATGGAAAGATGGGGCGAGGCTAGTTTCTTACCGCTTCGGTCTTCTGAGGATCTACTATAATGCCATCACCAAAAATAATATGGCCAAGGAATGCTACTAATTTTAGCTAAAACTCGCACTTACTGAATTTGGTGAATAGCTGGTGATCTCTGAGAGTCTGAAGAACAATCCTGATATGATTGAATGATCACGCTCTGTGCGGGAATAGACCAGGATATCATCTATGAAGACTATGACAAACATGTCCAAGAACTGCTTGAACACACGGTTCATCAAGTCCATGAAAACGGCTGGGGCATTGGTAAGACCAAAGGATATAACTAGAAACTCGAAGTGACCATACCGAGTACGGAAAACTATCTTTGGGATGTCACATTCTCTAATTCTGAGCTGATGGTAGCCTGATTGAGGTCTATTTTGGAGAAATAACTGGCATCCTGAAGATGGTCAAACAAGTTATCTAATCTGGTAAGAAGATACTTATTCTTGACCATAACTTTGTTGAGCTGACGATAATCAACACATATCCTGAGAGAACCATCTTTCTTGCGCACGAATAAGACTGGTGCACCCCATGGGGATACACTGGGCTTGATGAATCCCTTATCTAAGAGATCCTTCAACTGATCTTTTGGTTCCTTGAGTTCTACTGGTGCCATTCTATATGGCGGAATAGAAATAAGTTGAGTACCTGAAAGAAGAATATGCCGAAGTCTATTTCCCTTTTGGGAGGAATGCCTAGAAGATCTTCGGGAAACATGTCTGAATACTCATTTAAAACTGGGACTGATTCAAGACTAGGAGATTCAGAACTGGAATCTTTAATATGCACGAGATGATACACCCCCCCCCTTAGAAATCATTTTCCTTGCTCGAAGGTAGGAAACAAGCTGACCCCTGAAAGATGAAGTACTACCCTTCCACTCTAGGACGGGCTCATTAGGGAACTGAAACTGAACTACCCTGGTTCTGCAGTTGACTGTGGCATAGCAGGAATGAAGTCAATCAATGCCGAGAATGACATTAAAATCAGTCATCTCTAACTCGACTAAATT
>NW_025857865.1:0-1418 GCF_002878395.1 Capsicum annuum
AATAGAACTCAGTAAAATCAGTTAGTTACAACACTCAGTAAAACTCAGTATCAGTCCAGTTCAGTTTGGTATAATAATCAGTGTCATTCAGATAGAAGTAGGACTCAGCACCAAGTGAACCTAAGGTTAGGGCTCACATGCAAATAGAGGGTGTGATCCTTAGAAATAGTCCTTACATTCCAGAACTAGGTAGCCAGCGTAGCTTGAGACATTAACCTGCCAGTTGAGGGTTGATGAGGTATTTTAACCTGCCAGTTGAGGGTACCACCGTTCTTATTCAGGGCACCTGCCAGATGAGAATAACACTTCATTTGTCATTACTCGTGTTATGGTACTGACACCGTTCCAACTATGGTTAAAGGTTGGACCCTAGTTATCTTATTTGGGGCATGTCGGTTAGATGACTATCTCCCACAGTTTCAGTTTCAGTCTCAGTATAGAAATCAGTTTAGTTCTACAGAATCAGGACTGTTAGACACAGTCAATCAATATCAATAATTTAGTTATCAGTAATCTCAGATATCAGTTACTCAGTTATTAAAACTCAGTACTAAGCTTCAAAAAGCCTCATGTATATGAACAGTATTGCATAAATAGTATTTTTACAGTAGTTCAAGTTAAACCTGTACTCTTATTTAGTTACTTTATATCATTCAGTCAGTTACTGTTCATGCATATGAACCCTTGCATTCATCCTTACCTCATCTAGCATACGAGTACATTCCACGTATTGATGCATACTCTTTCTTTGCACTATGATGTCTCATATTATAGGTTCGAACGCTTAGGTTCCTAACCATGCATAGACAGATTAAGTTCAGTTAGAGGCTTCTAATACTGGACTAGTTTAGACAGTATTTTAGATTCCATATGTTTTATCAGATATCATTACAGTTGTTATTCTTTATCAGTATTCAAATTATGAACCTTATGGAATTTTACTTTATTTTCTGTATTATTAAAGTATTATCATCTTGTGCTCATAGTAGGTACCATTTATCGGTTAGTTTATGGTTCTTCGGGGTCGTAAGAACCATGTGGTGTCCGAGGTGCAAACTTGAGGTGTTACAGAGATACAATATGATTAAAGATCTAGAAACAAAATCTAGTGGTGAATCCTGTAAAGATACTGAGGATTCATAGAAAATTGATGATTAGATCATAGTCGAATTAAACAAGAAGTATAATATCGATGAAATATCTTTGTATTATAGAGTTGCTTTAAAAAGAATAAGTTCTAAGAACTTGAATCCTAAACCTTCAAACTTTTGCATCATATGTTTGTCTCCGGATAATGAATTTATGGAGGAGTTCAGAGAAAGGGGGAGCTCAAAAAGTCAACATCATAAAACTCAACAAGGATAAATCAATGATAGAAAATCTTCATCATTGGAAGAAGAAAGGGGAGTTGGGAAAAA
>NW_025857866.1:0-3212 GCF_002878395.1 Capsicum annuum
ATTTATTCGCCCTGTTTTTCAGGCGGGCTCCTGAAATCACATCAAAACTAAAAAGAAAAATTATCCCAAACAAAGATTATTATAAAGAGATTTCATATGCCAGGAAATTGAAGTTCCAAACACAAGAATTAAATTTTGCCCCAATTTATCATCAAAGGACTTTTGTGAAAGTCACATCATTATAGGAATCAAAGGGAATGACTCAACTAAAAGGTACGTCTTATAGGAATCAAAGAAAATGACTCGACTAAAAGGTATGTCTTATAGAAATCAAGGGGATGACTCAACTAAAAGGTATGTCTTATAGGAATCAAAGGTAATGACTCGACTAAATGGTACGTCTTATAGGAATCAAAGGGGATAACTCGACTAAATGGTACGTCTTATAGGAATCAAAGGGGGATAACTCGACTAAAAGGTACGTCTTCTAGGGGTCAAGGAATGATTCGACTAAAAGGTACGTCTTATAGGGATCAAAGAGGCTGACTCAACTAAAAGGTACGTCTTATAGGGGTCAAGGAATGACTCAACTAAAAAGTACGTCTTATAGGGGTCAAAGGGAATGACTCGACTAAAAGGTACGTCTTATAGGGGTCAAGGAATGACTCAACTAAAAGGTACGTCTTATAGGGGTCAAGGGGAATGACTCTACTAAAATTTACGTCTTATAGGAATCAAAGAAAATGACTTGACTAAAAGGTACGTCTCCTAGGATTGAAGGTTCAATTTAATAAGTGTATCACCTAACAAATGAAAACTGAAATCCCTGGACAAGTGTGTCTCCGAGGGATATAGGATGATGAATTTTTACCATGATTTTACTATCAAACCTGTGCAGGAATATTGCTTTCTGTATTTGTAAAAGTGAGGCATTGAAGCCCTTGATGTTTATGCTCTGAAGTCCCTGCTTTGAAGGCAATACGTTTCCTATTTCATCAAATAAAACTTGTGAGTTTAAAACATGGTGGCTGGTTTGTTGCTTTAGCTTTCGTGACGACGCTCTTGCCCTCGTCATATTTAACCTTGCTTCCAATCATTAGCATATATCTTTGACTTGCTAAATCATTGACCCGAACTCAGATTATTAAGAGTGACTGAAACAAACACAGTATCTCTACTTTGCCCTACTTCTCAGATAGACCCTTTGAACCTTGGTATTTCAATGAGTTCCCCGACTTGTCTGTTGACAAAACTTTCTGCATGCCCTTTTTTTTGGCTCACAATCATGTCTCTTTCATGTGTTAGATTTTTTCTTGTTTTGTGCAATTAAAGAAGTTGGTAGCCAGTTTTGAAATCTTTTCTCACTTTTTTTGACACGGATTTGACTCAAAGACAAAAAAAAGTGACAATTTTTTTATTTGGATAACTGACTCAAGAAAGATAAAACAAAAATAAAAATAAGAAAGAAAAAACAATGAATGTCCCCATTTGAAACAAAGAAACGAAAAATTTATCTAAAAATGACAGTCAACTCTAATGATTATGCCATGCGTTTTGGATTAAGCAGCTTGATCTTTTCATCCAAACTTTCTATCAATTGTTGTTGAGTTAATGGCATTGAAACTAAGTTGCTTCCTTAGGCCAAATTTATTCGAAAACCTCATTCGGCTAGTGGCACCTTGAAGGGTTTTCACCAACAAACCTGTTTCTTTCTCTCAGATCACTATTGCCTTATGGTTCCCGTGAGGTTTTTCACCAATAAGACTCTCTCATTTTTATTTCTCTCAACTTACCATTACCTTACGGTTCCCTTGAGGGTTTTCACCAATAAGACTCTCTCATTCTTATTTCTCTCCTGATTTCTTATGTTGAGGAAGACAAGTAGTACCCAAAATACATCACCATATCCATTGCATACCTAGCCTTAGCATTCTCAAAGATTAATCTGAAGGTCTTTCTTTAGTTGTAACTTGACTTTTGGATAAGGTTAGAAAGAAGGGATGACATGAGGCCCAAACGACACTTGAAGTGGTGTAGGACTTACAACTTTTGGAATCGACTCAAACAATGAGGATTAACTCATGCCCTAGTTTCTTTTGACTAGGTAATTCTAAATTGTTTATTTAGTTGGACCGAGCGCAGAGTAGGGCAGCCTATGTATCTCACCCCCGAGAGAGGAGAATCAGGTCACGCGTAGTTCTGGCAGCTTGTTCTTTTGATTGATTCTGATTTTTGTTTCTTTCTTTTATTGACTCTTTTTCTTTTTTTTTACTCTATTTTTCTTGACATTCTTCTCTTTTCTTTCTTTTTTTGGACATATTTTTCTCTTTTTTTTCTGACACTATTTTTTGCTCGATACTTTTCTTTTGAGTTTTGCTGATTCTATCTTGATTCCAAAAGAGAGGTATGAAAGAAAATAACACTAAGGATCAAATGGGGTAAACAAAGGATGACATAATATTTGAATAGCAGAATAAAATGTCTTCATCATATCAATCCTTGAAAATACTAGTACCTAGCTTGCAATGTGAAAGTGCACGATCAACATCACTTATGACATGTTTTACAACACTAACTTTCCCCGAGAGTGTGTGTCACCTCTTTTCTATACTTTTCAAACATACAACTCTATATTTGTTGTACATCCCTCATATTGAATAACTCATGCTTTCATGGAGTTGATTTTCTTTCTGTTCCTCTTGATAGGATCGGCAGACACTGTTTGACCTAATAGAGCTATGTTTTTCAATTTATGACCAAGTTATACATGTGATTCTCAAAATAATTGCCTTAATTTTCTGAAAAGGCTTCAACTTATCACCAAATATCTCAGCACTCTACCTATTTTCTCAGATGTTTTTCTAAACTTAGCCCTCTGATTCCATGTTTCATGGTTAAATTGGACTTTAAGATTTGGCTGAAAATTCCGCAAGCATGTCATATCACTAGAGTCAACATAAAATGTAATGTATAAAGAAAACAAACAAACAACACATATTTAAAACACAAAGGAGAAAGGACAATGCATTTAGTTGAAATAAAAGATAGAAGGGTTTGAACACAAATGACAAAGGGAAAAAACAAGATGGATCCCGAATTACAACCCTGAAATAATTCAAAAAACAGAAAAAAAAAAAAAAAGACAAAACAAACTACCAGACCTCTTTCTAGTAGGGAGAAAGGGTGACTTCTCAATTGCTCAGCCTGACAACTTAGCCACTGGTTTGAAGATGGACTAAAGCTTCCCTCACTGTCAATGTTCTGCACCATAA
>NW_025857867.1:0-1828 GCF_002878395.1 Capsicum annuum
TTTGTTATTTTTGTATTTTTATGGGATATAATCATACAGGTGAAGGCACGTGGTAAAACAAGGGATAAAAATGTGTAACTTGGGTCTTCGGGAGGGACAGAATTAGGTGTCTACAAACATCAGAGTAAAAAGTTATGATCAATTCACTTCAGTCTATCAGTCAGTCAACAGAGGGACATCTGCGTCTTTCTCTCTTTCTTTAGGGGCATTTTGGTCATCTTCCACCCTTATATATACCCTTTAACACCGAATTAAGCCTCATTTTCAGAAAAATATACTCTTTTTCTCTAAATTCTCTCAAGAACAATAAGAGGGATTTTCAATTGAGGATCCAAATTCAAGAATTTTCTCCACCAATCTTCGTAAAATCAAGAATTAAGGTATGCGTGTGTTGATTTATGGATTCCTTTCATCCATAAAGCTCAAAAAAATCATCTTCTAAATTATGTATTATGATATTTATGATGTTGATTGGTGATGATCATGTTGTTGAAATTTGATGATGCCCAAGATGGGATCTTAGTATGTTTGTATGAAACTATGGTGGAATGTGATGTATAAACATATGAAATTGGTGGTTGAATACTTGTAATCTTGATGAATCCACCTATGCTAAAGATTTGCATGTAAGGTGTTTGTGAAAATACCTAAGAGACTATAAATCATTCTTTTATGACATAATAGGTCCTAAATGACTAGTCCATGTTCTATGCTTATGTTCAACATGATTTTCATGCAAATTGTTACGCATTGTTGCTGTAATATAGAATGCTCATGAAATTGAATTTATGCAATTATTTACATGTTATATGTATTCCCTTTTCATGACCAAGAATATGATAGTCATGTGTAGTGTGAAATCCCCTACTTATGATATTGTGAATTGTGGACTCTATTCTTATGATCAAGTCAGTCATGTGTGTCAGTGTAACACCCCGTATTCAAGTACGTGTATTGGCATATTCAAGTACGTGTATTGGTCTTATTTATATGGAATTAATTTTTTTATTTTATTTATACCGGAATTTGCCCTTCGATGGTTCCATGCGAAGGTTATTGAATAAGCTTTCCAACGATATAAAGATTTCCAAAAATGAATAACTTTTGGATATAATCGAGCACGTTCGAAATTACAAAACGGTGGCTGGGATATTTGGGAATAGTAAATGTGCAGGAAAATTTTCTGCACACAAACTACTGAGGCCAGCTGAATTTTTGGGTCAACTTAGAACGATCATAACTCCCTTAATATAATGAACTGGGAGAGCTGCGACCTATGAAAAGAAAGATATTTGAGTATTCTTTCCAATGCAATTGGTTACATCCAAATCCAACGTCTGAGTAGGGAGTTATACTCGTTTTACTTCATCCTATCAAAACAGATTTTTAGGGTCAACTTCAAACGACCATAACTCCTTGTACAGGACGAACTGGGTGGCCTACTATATATGAAATGAAAGCCCTTTGAATTATCCTTCCAATGATACCAATTTAACTCAAATCCGATAGTGGAGCAAAGAGTTATGGTCGATGTACTTTAGCTTATCAAAACAGTCCACCAAAGGACAGATTTGACATTATTTAAATTTTAAAGGCATTTTGGTCATTTCCTATTTTATTATAGACGGGAATATGTGTATATATACATGTATATAAGTTCAAAAACTCATTTTCATCATCAATCATTGAGAAAGAACAAACCCTAGCCAAATTTGACCTTTAAATTACTTTTGATTCAACCGTAGAAATTTCAAAGTAATCCAATCACTGCATTTGTCATTTCGAGAGCTTCGAATGACACCTATTATTTGTGCAAACAGGATTGCAT
>NW_025857868.1:0-4876 GCF_002878395.1 Capsicum annuum
GGCGGGATCGTTAGACCTGGTGCACCTTGTATTTACTGGTGACTGTTACAACCCTCGCTAGTGGAAAGGTAGAACTAGCATACTGATATGATATTTGACTCCTATGAGGGGTCCACTGTTATGGGCTATTCTTGATGAAGAAGAATACCATACTGATTACATATTCATTCTTGGAAACCTCCCAAATATGTATATTTGATATGATGTGATGCTTTTTGAGTTTATTATTGAACTATTGGTGCGCGTTGCTTACATGAAGCAATGATACTGTTTCTTGTTACTGTTTTCTGAAAGAGCATTTATTCATGATGTTTTATGACTTTTCCCCATTAAAACGATTGTGGTTAAGTGTTATTACTCACTGAGCTAGTGTCTCACTCCTCGCTATTATTTTTCAGAGAACGCAGGTAACGGTGAGGATCTCGTTGGCTAGAGGATTTGAGTAGCATATTCCTGGTGAGCCCCGCATTTGTTCACATGGGCTACAGTTTATTCATTTTTTATATTCTTTTACTTGAAAACTCTTAGTTTGCTCCATATTCATGTATTTAGAGTTTTGAGTATTCTTTCATCATTTTGAATTTGTGGAGGATTTGAACTCCTCTCATGTTTTGAAGATGGATTTTATATTGTTATTTGGTGGTGTTGGAGACTTGTTGATCATTTAAGGTGGATTGTGTTGGTGTTATTGATGTGTTGGTTGTGGTGTTGTTGATTTGAGATAGGAAATTTTTTTGATAGGCCCAAAAACAAAGAAAAATCTATCCAACTTTCTATATAAATCTGATGAGGCTTGCTTTGGAGTCCTAAGCTCCTTAGCGCCGGTCATGATCCTATTTTGGGTCATGAAAAAGTTGGTATCAGAGATAGTTTAGGTTAATTCTATGACTATGGAGCACACAATAGTAGTAGAATCTCAATTATGGTTATGTTGCCGGCCATTTCTATAATCATGATTTTGCGAGAGCATGATAGGATGTGTCTTAATCTTCTTTCTCATTCTTTCTTACTGTGGGACGTTTAGGATCGATTAGATCTATCTAAATATTCTTGTTTTGTTAATCAAATAGTTTGTAGAGCAACTAATGGTAAGGAAAAAGGCGGAGCCCATAGAAAGGCTCAAGGTAGGGGTAGTGGTGATACCGCAGGGAATCGCACTGCCACTCCAAGAAATTTAAGAGAACCCACTCTTCTGCATCCTCATACTTTGTTGTGAGATTTGATAGACAACCAGAGATGTTAAATTATCCTTTTCTTGTTGCTACTCCCGTGGGAGATTCCTTATTAGTTGAGTATGCATACCGTAATTGCAAAATTATAGTAGAAGGTAAGGATACCCTTCCCTTGTTGACTTGATTGTACTGGATATGATTAATTTTAATGTGTTGATGGTTATAGATTGGTTATCTCCTTGCTATGCTATAATAGATTGTCATGCAAAGATAATTCGATTTTAGATACCCAACGAATCTAGTTTTGTATTGGAAGGGGGTCAAGTTCCAGAGGTTAGTAAAGTTATATCTTTTATGAATACCCAACGACTATTGAACAAAGGTTGCATGGGTCTCTTAGCTATGATAAGTGATGTTAGAGAGGGAGGCTTTAGTTTGGAGGAGCTACCTGTGGTGAAAGAATTTTCTGATGTATTTCCTAAGGAGTTGCCAGGATTACCTCCAGTATGAGAGATAGACTTCGGTATTGATTTGGCACCTAACATTATTCCAATATCTATACCCCCATATCGCATGGGACCAACAGAGTTGAAGGAGCCCAAACATCAGTTGTAGACTTGCTAGATAAAAGTTTCATCAGACCAAGTGTGTCACCATGGGGTGCACCCATTTTGTTTGTAAAGAAAAAAGATGGGTCTCTAAGAATGTGTATTGACTACAGACAGCTAAACAAGGTAACAACACGTAATAAGTATCTGCTGCCTCGTATAGAGGATCTGTTTGATTAGTTACAAGGGGTTGTTTATTTTTCAAAGATTGATCTTCAAACTGGTTATCATTAGCTTAGAATAAGTTCCAAGACAGTATTCAAAACTCGATATGGGCATTATGAGTTTCTTGTGATGCATTTTGGGTTAACCAATGCTCCTGCTGCATTTATGGACTTGATGAATAGGGTGTTCATGCTGTATTTGGATAAATTTGTGATAGTATTTATTGATGATATTTTGATATATTCTCGTAGACAGGAAGAACATGAGAATCATCTGATTACTGTATTAGACAGGAAGAACATGAGAATCATCTGATTACTGTATTACAGACATTGCACGAACATAAGCTTTATGCTAAGTTCTCAAACTGCAAATTTTGGCTCAACACAGTATCCTTTTTGGGGCATGTTATCTCTAAAGAAGGTATCACGGTGGATTCTAAAAAGACAGAAGCAGTGCAAAAATTGCCTAGACCTACTTTACCAATAGAGATTCACATCATTATAGGTTTGGCTAATTGCTATAGGCGTTTTGTGCAGGATTTTTCTAAAATTGCAGCTCCGTTGACCAGATTGACACAAAAAAATGTAAAGCTCCAGTGGATGGAAGAGTGTGAGCAGTGCTTTCAGAAACTCAAAATATGTTTGACCACTGCACCAATTTTAGCCTTACCATCAAGTTCTGGAGGATTCAAGGTATTTTGTGATGCTTCGAGGGTTGGATTAGGATGTATTCTCATGCAACATGATTATGTTATAGCTTATGCTTCGAGATAGTTGAAGAAGCACGAGCTGAACTATCCTACACATGATTTGGAGATGGTCGTTGTGGTTTTTGGTCTTAAGATTTGGAGGCATTACTTATACGATGAAACTTTTGAGATTTATACCGATCACAAGAGCTTGAATTACATTTTTCAGTAGCGAGATCTAAATCTTCGACAGCGTCGGTGGATGGAATTACTCAAAGATTATGATTGTGCTATCTTGTATCATCTTGGAAAAGCTAATGTTGTGGCTGATGTTTTGAGCAAGAAATTTATGGGTAGTTTGGCACATATAGATCCTGGAAGGAGGCAACATACAAAAGATGTGCAGAAACTTAAAGGAAAAGATGTCAGTTTTGGTGTTTGAAAGTCAGGGGTGTTGTTGGCTTGTGTTCAAGCTAAATTTTCTTTAGTAGAGCGCATAAAGGCGACTCAATTTGAGGATATGCAGTTGTGTAAATATCGAGATGAGGTCCTAGCTGGTAAAAGTAAGACAATGAGTGTTGATTGTGATGGCATTCTTCGAGTGGGTAATCGATTATGTGTACCAGCTGCAGATGGGTTAAGATGAACTATTCTTGAGGAAGCTCACAACTCCAGATATACCATTCACCCTGGTTCCACTAAGATGTATCATGACCTGAAGCAGTTGTACTAATGGGAAGGTATGAAGAAAGATATTACTAACTTTGTTTCTAGTTGCTTGACTTGTCAATAGGTTAAAGCGTAGCATCAATGACCAACAAGATTATTGTAAGAGATCAGGATTCTAGATTGGAAATAGGAGTTACCATGGATTTTGTAATCGGGCTACCGTGAACCATTAAAGGCCATGACTCTGTATGGGTATTTGTAGACCGACTTACTAAGTCATCTTACTTTCTGCCAGTTAAGACTACATATAGTGGAGTGAAATATGCTCAGTTATTTATGAATGAAATTGTTCGACTTCATGGAGTTCCATTGTCCATCATTTTTTATAAAGGGACACAGTTCACTTCACACTTTTGGAGATCGTTTCAAGAAGTGTTGGGTACCCGAGTAGATCTTACTACTGCTTTTCATCCACAGACAGACGGCCAGTCCGAGCGTACTATACAAATTTTGGAGGATATGTTGAGAGCCTGCATTCTTGACTTTGGAGGTAGTTGGGATACTTACTTAACCTTAGCTGAATTTGCTTACAATAATAGTTTTCAGTCAAGCATTCAAATGGCTCCGTATGAAGCCTTGTATGGTAGCCGATATCGTTCTCCTATCGGGTGGTTTGAAGTTGGAGAGGCTAAGATTTTAGGACCAGAATTGGTACAGGATGCTATGGACAAGGTCCAATTGATTAGACAGAGGTCGCTCACAGCTCAAAGCAGAAAAAAATCTTACGCAAACAAGAGAAGAAGAGATTTGGTGTTCGCAGCTGGGGATAAGGTTTTTCGATGAGTCTCTCCTATGAAGGGTGTGATGCAATTCAAAAAAAGAGGTAAATTGAGCCCAATGTATGTAGGAACTTATGAGATACTTGAGCGTATAGGAGGAGTGGTGTATCATGTGATACTCCCTCTCGAAATGTCCTTCATCCATCTAATGTTCCATGTCTCTATGCTAAGAAAGTGTATATCAAATTCTTCTCGCGTGCTCAAAGAACCGACCTTGCAACTTGATGAGAACTTAACCTATGAGGAGGAACCAGTGGCTATCATTGATCAACAAGTAAGAAGGTTGCAATCAAAAGAGTTTGTGTCTGTGAAAGTCTTATGAAAGAACCATACCATTGAAGAAGCAACGTCGGAGTTAGTAAAGGATATGAGAGTCAAGTACCCTCACTTATTTTCAGTCTTCAGGTATGCACTTATTCTAAATTCGGGGACCGAATTTCTTAAGGTGGGGAGAATGTAATACCCCAAGTTTTCGTTGAAAAAGGAAAATAAATAAATAAATAAAAGATTGGGATAATGGGTTAAATCCAAATTAAATAGAAAAGGGAAAGTGATTGTGTGGGCTTTTAAAACCCATTTAACCTATAATAAAAGGCATTGCCTTTGACATCACTGGAAGCACGACATATTTAACCAAAGGAAGAATTGCTATCTGCCGAATCTCACGCAAGAGATAGAAAAAGATGATCAAATTATTCGTTCAGTGAAAAGGAAAGAAAGCTTAAGGGTTTT
>NW_025857869.1:0-2124 GCF_002878395.1 Capsicum annuum
GACCATGGCTTTCAATTATCAGTTACTTAGCTATCAAAATTCAGTACTTCATACCAGTCTAAACCTTAGTTGTCAGAACCAACATTCAGTTCAAGTATGAATCCCAATTACCGTCTTATTGTTGTGCATTGTAGATGTTTTTTGGAATGCTCATGATATTATAGTATGAACTTATGACATGATTATATGCATTCCTATCCATGTACAAAATTATGATAACCATGTGCTTCATGAAATCCCCAACACATAGTATTATTTGTAGACACCTAATTTTGTTCCTTCTGAAGTCAAATTTTATTCATTTTACTAATCTTACCACGCACTCCAACTCCATTCCATAATTTCCCATAAAAAAATAAAAATAACAAACTCCCTAACAAATTTTATCTTGTTTTAATCATCCTAACAAATTTTATCCTAACTAACTTACTCTACCCCACATACCCTACATCTTACTCCATTAACCCCTTCACATTTTTTTCAACAAAGAAAGGGAGCATATTCACCACACTATGATAAAAAAAAGGTAAAAAAAGGGACAATTCCACAAGGCCCCCACTAGGAACCTTCCTGGAAAGGATCCAAAAAGGGACCTCTATATATAGCAATACGTAATACGAACCAGAGGTGGAAAAACCTCACCAAAATAATCTTCTATCCTTCATGACTACTCACAGAATACACCAAACACAATAAGCACAAACCACTTTTTTTTTCATAAGCACCCGATTCCTATCTATTCACAATACACATTGAAGATACTCACTGAAAAGAAGAGAATCCCACACACACAGTTGATCGAAATTCATATGCACACTAGTTATTAGAGAGGGGGAAAGAGAGAGAAACAAGGGGTGAATCAGAAAAGATGTTCTCTAGTGAAATTCTGCCTGAAAACTTTAGTTCAGCTAGCAAGTTGGCCAAATTGATAGTTTACTTCAACTTTCATGAAGCTGCCAGTCCCATCCCATCCGAAAATGTCAAAATAGCAACAACATAGCCAATTAATCGAGCCTAGCCCCCTGTTTCTTTTATTTTTAGGATCAAAATCCCATCTCTTCATCTTGGTCTTTGCCGATTGAATTTTGCTTGTCAACGTCTAGAGTTGCGAGAGTTGGGGTCGAGTTTGGTGTTGTTGAGGTTCTGCTCTTTGGTTGAGGTTTAATTCGCGGATTTGGAATACAAATTTATTCTTTTCATCCAAATAATATTTGAATCAAAAAAGCTTTTGAGGTCCACTCTTCATCTCTATTATTTTATTTTTATATGATTATGAAGGTGTTTTAATGTGTTTGTTCTATCGGGTGATTTATTGCTTGATATATGTTTTATTGAATGATTGACTTTGAATGGCACAAATTGGATGAAAATAATATCTGGTTGAATAATTGAAATTGGTAATTGGATACCAAAATTAGGGTTGAGAATGAATTTGGGGGTGGGATTGAGAAATTGATAAAAATGTGAATTTAGATTTCTTTTGGTTTACTATTGTTTCGTTTAAATAAGCATGAATGTCATTGGAACGTGATAGAATTATGGCATATTGAAATAAATAGGTAAATAGTAGGGTCGGGTAGGCAAATTTAGAAATTGTCGAATTTGAATGTTGAAAATTGTGTGTTGAATGACTTGTTTTTATGGTTTTTTTGGATCAAAGTATCATTTGGCCGGGTAATGCCCCGAGATATTTGTGTTTATTCACTGGGGAATGACACAAAGTATTTTTTACCTGGAGGACGTTCGTGATGAAGGCTCGAAGCGTCGGATAGAGCATTAGTCTAGGATTAGTTTAGAATAGGACAGCTCTGATGACTCTGCTGGGGACTATTTTAGAATTCGAGCTTATTTTGAAGTTGTATCGGCTTAGTTTTTCACTATAGGTGTATGGACATTTTATTTGTGTTATTTTGTATTATTGTATTATTACTGTTGAGTGCCTATGTGCTCTTTGTTTACAGTTTTTATCTTATGTGTTACCGCTTTATATCCGACATCATGTGCATAACCTAAGTCATTCTTTCTGCAATAAGTCCACAGTACACGTGTTGTACATGACCTATAGTTGAGTCACCCTTATTTTAGGGGGGATCCGTCGGTGTTATGGAGTAGGTGGAAAGCAAA
>NW_025857870.1:0-1974 GCF_002878395.1 Capsicum annuum
TACAGTTTCAATCAATCTCGTGGTAATTACATGATCAACTAAGTGTGATCGTCCTGGGTAGAGTGATCAATTGGCCAATTTTATTTGAAATGAATCAAACCAAGACATAATTAGAAATAACTACATTGATTTAAATAAAATTCAAGATGAATTAGTAAGTTCACTTACAATTTTAATTAATTTTATACTAATTACATGATCAACTAAGTGTTTAGTCTTAAGTAGAATAATCACTTGACCAATTTTATTTGAAATATTTAAAATTAAGCAATTATTAGTAATAACTAAATGGCAAAACCCATATGCAGCCCCTCAAGTACGCACCATCGTTCACTTAGGCACCTCAAGTGGACATTGTTCCATTTTGGCACCTCAAGTGGCCTTCAAGTGTGCCACTTTGTCACTTTTTGTTGAGTTGGCAAGGTGCATGTGACATGTATTGAAGGCGCTTTTGGGTGGCATTTTTTGTAATTTTTCAGTGGCATTTTCGTTATTTTTATTTTTCTTCTTTTTTCTTCTTCTTTTTCTTTCTTCAATTCATTAACTTACCACCATTGTTTTCCTTAACACATCCTTGTGCTAAAATGGTCAAATCAAGAATCTTACTTCTTTTATGAAAGAAAAAATCAAAAAACAAGAATGATTAAATCAAGAAATATGAATGCTTAATTTTAAGAAATAAGAATGCTTAAGAAATAAAGCTAAATCAGTGAAGAAAAATTGAATTCAAACAAAATCAATAAAAAAAATTAAAATCAAAGCATAAAAATCAAGAAAAATCAGTGAAGAAAAATTAAAAATCAAAGCAAAATTGATGAAAGAAATTAAAAAATAAAGCTAAATCCGTGAAGAAAAATTAAAATCAATTAAAAAAATTAAAAATTGACTGGTGGGGTGGGTAGAATAGCGGGTGGGTAGGTGGGTGGGGTGGGAGGGGCGGTGGGATGGATGAACTGGTGGGGTGGGGTGGGTAGACTGATGGGTGGGGTGGGGTGGGGGTGGGGGTGGTGGTTGGGTGGGTAGGAGGGGTGTTTGAAGAAGAAGGTTGATGGGGTGGGTAGGATAGGGGGAGGGAGTACTTTTTATTTAAATTAATTATTTATAAATTATTTGAGTATTTTTTATTTAAAATTAATTATTGGAGAAAGAGGTGATTATTGATTTTTTTGAAAAAAATAATAATTAATGATTTAAAAATTATTTTTTAGAAAAGTGACACGTGTCGACATATTATTTGTCACTTTCCACATCATCAGGCGCGTGTAATACGCGCACACAATATAAATTTGCTGATTCAGCAAAAGGTGCCAAAGTGGCACACTTATACCTACTTGAGGTGCCAAAATGAAACAATATCCACTTGAGGTGCCTAAGTGTAAAATGGTGCGTACTTAAGGGAGCTGCGTATGAGTTTTGCCTAACTAAATTGATTTAACTAAAATTAAAGATGAATTGATAATTTTAATTATGATTTCAATTAATCTCATAGTAATTACATAATCATCTAATTATAATCGTCTTGAGTAAAGTGTTAATTGACCAATTTTATTTGAAATGATTCAAATTAAGACATTATTAGTAATAACTACATTGATTTTAACTAAAATTAAAGATGAATTGATAAGTTCAATTATGATTTTAATTATTCTCATATTATTTACATGATCATCTTAGTGAGTTTGTTCAGAATAGAGTGATCAATTGACTAATTTTATTTGAAATGATTCAAATTGAGCCATTATTAGTAATAGGTAAATTGATTTAAATAATTACATTTTCAATTAATCTCATAGTAATTACATGATCATTTAAGTGTATAACCTATTGCAGCAGATTTAACCTGTTGCAACAGCTCGATGACCTGTTAAAAATTATCAAATACATATACACATATGTTGCAACAATTAGGTCATCTGTTAACAAATGACTTTATCTGTTGGTTATTTCCAACAGATGAGAAATTGTTGCAACATA
>NW_025857871.1:0-2375 GCF_002878395.1 Capsicum annuum
GAAAATGGGTTAGGCTTGTTGGAAAAAACCCATTGAGGTGCCATTAGGTGAAGGAGAGTTGTTATCCAGAAAGGACAAGTTCAAGATTGACTAAATTTCAAACTCAATAAATGGACAAAAATTGTAATGATTGGTGTGGATAGATCTGGTTGCTTGATTCAAAATGCATGTCATAATCACCATAATCGGTTTCCACGTCCAGATAAGATTTTCTTTTTATTTTAAAAAGAGATGATTATTTTCTTTTTTTTTAATTTTATTTTTATTTTTGATTTTTCGTGTTCTTGTCATCAAACGAAAATTTTTGTTGTCTTTTGTGTGTTTTTGAGTCAAATTCACGTCAGTTCAAGTGAGAAAGGACTCCAAACTTGCTATCAATTTCTTCAATGGTACAGATAAAGACAAAGGGTCGATGCACAAGGACAACACATCAAAGTATAATAAAGTATTCAAAATGATCGTGATTTGAAAAATTTTAACTCGTTGAAAGATAAAAGGTGTATAGAAAGTTAAATCCTGAGATATTATACAAGAGAAATATATTTTGAGTCGAGAGTATCAGTAGTCAAAATTTTGGGTCAGAAGTATAACAAGTCAATGGATATCAATCAAGGAATGAAAAGGAGTTGAGTATGGAAAGTGCAAGAACAGTCAGTTCAATAACCAAATACCATAAACCAACCACCACACATTTTTTAAAACTCACAATTTGTCTTTTTTTTATTTGAAATAGAGATAGAATATTTTCAAATTAAGGATGCAATTTCATACTTCTGTCAATGTAAGAGTCATGATTACAGCATACGATGCTGGATCTCAATTATGGTAAATTTTATTCTTTGAGAGATTAATTTATTAAAGCTATTCCAGGCTTTGATTTATTCTTTTACTATATTTCTCAAAACATTAAGATCTGATGATGCACAAATTTTTCCAGTACAAACTAGGGCAAAAAATTTCATGTGTGTCGTATGAGAATTTATTTTATGCTCAGGACCCTCCTGAAGAATGGGAATTTACTTTTGAATAGGACCCTCCTGAAGAATAGGAATTTACTTTTGAACAGCCTGAAGAATGGGAATTTACTTTTTGCTCAGGATCCTCCTGAAAAATGAATTTTTTTTTTTGCACAGGACCCTCCTGAAGAATGGAAATTTACTTTTGCTCAAGACCCTCCTGAAGAATGGAAATTTACTTTGTGTCCAAGACCCTCCTGAAGAATGGGATGTTATTTTTTTGTGTCACCTTTTATTTTGAGTTCAGGAACATATTTGAAAAATCAGAAAAAAAAGTCCAGGAACCCGCCTGAAGAACAAGGTGAAGAAATTTGTAAGTCCAGGAGCCCGCCTGAAGAACAGGGTGAAGAAATTGCAAGTCCAGAAGCCCGCCTGAAGAATAGGGTCAAGAAATTTTTAAGTCCAGTAGCCCGCCTGAAGAACATGGTGAAGAAATTTTAAGTCCAGGAGCCTTCCTGAAGAACAGGGTGAAGAAAAAGAAAGTCCAGGAGCTCGCCTGAAGAACAGGGTGAAGAAATTTTAAGTCCAAGAGCCCGCCTGAAGAACAGGGTGAAGAAAATGAAAGTTCAGGAGCCCGCCTGAAGAATAGGGTGAAGAAAAAGGAAGTCCAAGAGCCCGCCTGAAGAATAATAGGGTGAAGAAAAAAGAAGTCCAGGAGCCCATCTAAAGAACAGGGTAAATAAAAAAGAATTTCAGAAGCCCACCTGAAGAACAGGGTGAAGAAAAAGAAAGTCCAGGAGCCCGCCTGAAGAACAGAGTTAAAAAAAGGAAGTGCAGGAGCCCTCCTAAAGAACAGGATGAAGAAAAAGAAAGTTCAGGAGCCCGCCTGAAGAACAGGATGAAGAAATTACAAGCCCAGGAGCCCGCCTGAAGAATTGGGTGAAGAAAAAAAAGAAGTCTAGGAGCCCGCCTAAAGAACAAAGTGAAGAAAAAAAGAAGTCCAGGAGTCCGCCTGAAGAACAGGGTGAAGAAGAAGAAGTTCAGGAGCCCGCCTAAAGAATAGGGTGAATTTTTAAATTCAAGTCGCGAAGATTAGAATCAAGATTCTAAGATTACAATTTTCATTTGTACTTTTTCATTTTTTATTAGTCATTTGAATGTAAAAGGCAGAAGTTGTTAACCGGAAACTTGGCGGAATCTCACTCTACTTTGAATTTTTCTCTCACCAAATTACCTTTGAACTACTCGTGACCTGATTCCCTTATAACCCGGGATAGGTAGGATGTTCAACAAACAGGACTCGATCACATTTTTCCTTTTATTTTTATTTTTATTTTTATTTTTATTCTTATTTTTATTCTTATTCTTACCTTTCAAATAATTGAAGGTTCAAAAATCATATCTCGTCTACTTCTTTGT
>NW_025857872.1:0-1846 GCF_002878395.1 Capsicum annuum
ATCACTAGCTTATTTATAAAAATCTAAATTAAAAGAAAATATTTTTTTGAAAAATTTTCATTTAAAAAAAAAAATTAAAATGTAGCTTTATTTATTTATTTTCAACTAAAACTTATTAAAGATGAAATAAGAGTTAAAATAATATCGGATCAAATATAAATATTTAATACAGAAATATATATTAAATTTGGGAGGGTCAAAAATTACGTGTCTGAATTTTGCCCCTCTTTGTGTGAAATCTTGAAGAGTTTTCATACAAAGAAGTAGAAAAAGAGATGATTTTTGATCCTCTAATTATTCGAAAAATAAAGATAAAATAAAATAAAATAAAATAAAATAAAAAATGTGATCGAGTCCTAGTTTTGGACCGCCTACATATCCCGGGTTATAAGGGAATCAGGTCACTTGTAGTTCAAAGGTAAAAAGTGAGACAAGGAGATAAAGATCGAGTGAGATTCCGTCGAGTTTCCGATTTCCGACTTTCTACTTTTACATTAAAATGAATAACAAAAAATAAAATAAAATAAAGATACAAGTGAAAGATCCTATCTATGCTGCTTTTTGAAATCTTGACTTGAATTTTCCTGACTTCTCAAATGGTGAGATAGTCATTATCCTGAGTTGAACTTGATACATGAAATATTCATAGTCATTATCCTGAGTTGAACTTGATACATGAAATATTCCTCATCGTTGGCTTTTGGCATTAGACGGGAACTAGACAATTGATTTATTCTTCAGATTTTCTTCTGGCTTGGACTTGAAAATCTTCACCCTATTCTTCAGGCAAGCTCCTGACTTGCAACTGATAATGCTCACTCTATTCTTCAGGCGGTCTTCTGGACTTACAACTTCTTCACCCGGTTCTTCAGGTGGCTTCTGACTTGTTACTTCTTTACCCGGTTCTTTAGGCGGGCTCCTGATTTGTTGCTTCTTCACCCTGTTCTTCAGGCGGACTCCTGGAATTACTTTTTCTTCACACTATTATTCAGGCGAGCTCCTGGACTTTTTATTTCTTCACTCTGTTCTTCAGGCGAACTCCTGACTTGTTACTTCTTCATCCTGTTCTTCAGGCGGGCTCCTAGAGTTCTTTTTTTTCTTCACCCTATTCTTCAGGTGGGCTCCTAGACTTCTTTTTTTTCTTCACCCTGTTCTTCAGGCGGGCTCTTGGACTTCCTTTTTTCTTCACCCTGTTCTTCAGGCGGGCTCCTGAACTTTCTCTCTTCTTCATCCTGTTCTTCAGGCAGACTCCTGGACTTCCATTTTTCTTCACCCTGTTCTTTAGGTGGGCTCCTGTACTTTTTTTTCCTTCACCCTGTTCTTTAGGCGGGCTCCTGGACTTCCTTTTTTCTTCACCCTGTTTTTTAGGCGGGCTCCTGAACTTTCCTTTTTTCTTCACCCTGTTCTTCAGGCGGGCTCCTGGACTTTCTCTTTTCTTCACCCTGTTCTTCAGGCGAGCCCCTAAACTTCCTTTTTTTTTCTTCACCCTATTCTTCAGGTGGACTCCTTGACTTTCCTTTTTTCTTCACCCTGTTCTTCAGGCGATCTCCTAGACTTTCTCTTTTCTTCACCCTGTTCTTCAGGCAGACTCCTGGGCTTTCTTTTATTCTTCACCCTGTTCTTCAGGCAGGCTCCTGGACTTACTTTTTTTGATTTTCCAAACATGTTCCTGAACTCAAAATAAAAGGTGTAATAGAAAAATAATATCCCATTCTTCAGGAAGGTCCTGAGCAAAAAATAAATTTCCATTCTTCAGGAGGGTCCTGAGCAGAAAATAAAATTCAATGAACATGAACAAAAATTTATTCCCCAGTTTATACTTAGAAAATGACTCGACTAAAAGGTA
>NW_025857873.1:0-1237 GCF_002878395.1 Capsicum annuum
GAAGGAGAAAACAAAGAAAAGAAAGAGTAAAAAATCAAATTTCAAGATTCCGTTGAAGTTTTTAGGGACAATCTTTTATTTCATCACTCAATTTATTCATTACAGGTTCATATTCAAACATTTATGTTATCAATTTTATGGTAAATAAAACATGGACGAAATATTCAATATGTTCTCTATGCATGAATACATATAATGAGATAATTTATGCTTGATATTTCACACAATGTATTAACAGAATCCATCTTTTACACTGTATATTCACAACACACTACATCACTAACATTTTAATTTTTTACTGCCATACACACACACACCTCCGAAAAAACATGCATATACTGTAGCGCGCACAAACACAGTAATAAGAATTGACGAAAAATTAGCAAAACGGAGAAGAAAATCAGTGACAAATGAGAGAAAGATCAGAAAATAGAGGAGTGAATAGAGAAGAATTGATTTCTTGAATTTTTCGGCGAGTTCTCATCGGAAACCCACCGGAAAACAACCCAAAACCACTGGATCTATCTCTCCTTTCAGCCGTCACTATCCATTTGTGGTCGGCGACCCAGGCACAGCATCGTCGCTGTCCTTTCTCCTCTTCTCCCGCCCTTGTCACTCTATGGAAGGGCTAGATCTAGCCGGAATCGTTTACCGGTGAAGCCCAAATGGCGCTGCCCCTCCTCTTTCCTTTCTTCCGACACCGGCGAACCTCCTTATCACTGTCGTTGGCAAAATTCCAGCGAATTCCCATCATCCACATACTGAAAAATCCTAACCCCAATAGCAGATTTGGCTAGTTTGGTTGTACGTAAAAAATAAGTTGTTAAAGATTATTTAATGTACTATTGTGTATATATATTTTTGAATATTTAAATGAAGTTTATGTTTAACTTATATTCTATTTTTCTGTTTAAAGATTTAAATGAAAAGGCTTTACGTTTATATATATATTATATATATATTTTATTATTTTATTATTAAACTTAATTCTTAAAACTTAATAATTATTTATTAAATTAATTATATGCTTTAATTGTATATTGTTTTAATTTATTGTCAAGGTTAAATAGTATTTTGAAAAGATAAATTGTATGAATTTACAAAAAATAAATTAAAGTCTTTAATACCAGATAATTTTTAAATACGTTAAAATATTCATCTCAATTAAGAATGCGGCATACGCATCTTTTTGAGACATTTAAAAATTTAAGGATGCAATAATGCACCTTGATAAATA
>NW_025857874.1:0-2029 GCF_002878395.1 Capsicum annuum
TCTGTAGTCAAGTCTTCAGGGTCAGCAAAATCATTCTGCAGCTCAGTCCGGTCGCCCAAACCAGCAGGGTGCCGTTTCCAGTGCTACCATAATCATTCTGCAGCTCAGTCCGGTCGTCCGAACCAACAGGGTGCCGTTTCTAGTGCTACCAATGGGCAACGCCCAAACAGACTCTATGCTTTTCAGTCTCGGCAGCATCAGGAAAATTTTCCTGATGTCGTTACTGGTATGTTACAGATTTTTCATATTCATGTTTACACTTTGCTAGACCCAGGTGCATCCTTGTCTTTTGTTACTCCATACATAGCAGGCGATTTTGAAATCAGTCTCAAAATTCTAATAGAGCCCTTTTCAGTCTCTACCCTAGTGGGTAAAACCATCATAGCTCAATGGGTATACAGGAACTGCCCGATTATGATATCTCGGAAATCCATGTCAGCAGATTTAGTAAAGTTAGAGATAATTGATTTTGATGTCATTCTCGGCATGGATTAGCTTCATTCCTTCTATGCCATAATCGACTGCAGAAACAGGATAGTTCAGTTTCAGTTCCCAAATGATCTCGTCCTAGAGTGGAAGGGTAGCATTTCTGATTTCAGGGGTCAACTTGTTTCTTACCTTCGGGCAAGGAAAATGATTTCTAAGGGGTGTGTATATCATCTCATGCATGTTAAAGATTTCAGTTCTGAATCTCCTAACCTCGAAACAGTCCCTGTTGTTAATGAATACTTAGATGTCTTTCCCGAAGATCTTCCAGGCATTCCTCCCAAAAGGGAAATAGACTTCGGCATCGACCTTCTTTCGGATACTCAACCTATTTCTATTCTGCCATACAGAATGGCACCAACAGAACTCAAGGAACTGAAAGATCAGTTGAAGGATCTCTTAGATAAGGGATTCATTAGACCCAATATTTCCCTATGGGGTGCACCAGTATTATTCGTGCACAAGAAAGACGGTTCTCTCAGGATGTGTATTGATTATCGTCAACTCAACAAGGTCACGGTCAAGAACAGATATCTTCTTCCCAAGATTAATGATCTATTCGACCAACTTCAGGGTGCCAGTTACTTCTCCAAGATAGACCTCAGATCAGGCTATCATCAGCTCAGAGTTAGAGAATGTGACATTCCAAAGATAGTATTCCGTACTCAGTATGGTCACTTTGAATTTTTAGTCATGTCATTTGGTCTTACCGATGCCCCTGCAGCTTTCATGGATTTGATTAATCGTGTGTTCAAGCAGTTCTTGGACATATTTGTCATAGTCTTTATAGATGATAATCTGGTCTATTCTCGCATAGAGCGTGATCATGCAGACCATCTCAGGATTGTTTTTCAGACTCTCAGGGATCACCAGTTATTCACTAAGTTCAGCAAGTATGAATTTTGGCTAAGATCAGTAGCATTCCTTAGCCATATTGTTTTCGGTGATAGCATTAGAGTTAGATCCTCAGAAAATCGAGGCAGTAAAAAACTAGCCCAGACCCGTATCTCCATCAGATATCATGAGTTTCTTGGGTTTGGTTGGCTATTACAGATGGTTTGTCGAGGGATTTTCTTCTATTGCATCCCCCATGTCCAGATTGACTCAGAAGAAGATTAACTTTCAGTGGTAAAATTCATGTGAGAGGAGCTTTCAAGAGTTGAAGACCCGACTCACCTCAGCTCCCGTTCTAGCTATATGGTTCAGACTGTTTTGTAGTCTATTGTGATGCATCTAGAGTGGATTTAGGTTGCGTCCTCATGCAGCATGGTAAGGTCATAGCCTACGCCTCCAGACAGTTAAAGCCACATGAGAAGAATTATCCTACTCATGATCTTCAGTTAGCAGCGGTAGTTTTTGCCTTGAGATTTGGAGGCATTATTATATGGAGTTCATGTAGATGTCTTTACAGACCATAAAAGCCTCTAGTATGCCTTTTCCCCAAAAGATGTCAATCTTCGCCAGAGAAGGTGGTTAGATCTCTTGAAGGATTACAACATGAGTGTTCTTTATCATTTGGGCAAGGCCAATGTTGTGGCTGACG
>NW_025857875.1:0-1115 GCF_002878395.1 Capsicum annuum
CATATAAGGCTTCAAATGGAGCCATGACAATACTAAACTGGAAACTGTTATTGTAAGCAAACTCTATCAATGGTAAGTGATCATTCCAACTTCCCTTAAAGTCAAGTGCACAAGCTCTCAACATATCCTCTAAGGTCTGGATGGTCCGCTCAGCCTGACCATCAGTCTGCGGATGAAAAGCAAAACTCAAAAGCACTTGGGTACCAAAACCCTTCTGAAAAGCTTTCCAAAATTGCGAAGTAAACTAAGTACCCCTATCCAAAATGATAGACAAGGAAACTCCATGCAGTCTGACTAGCTCTCGGATATACAATCTAGTATAATCCTCAGCAGTATATGAAGTATGAATAGGTAAGAAATGAGCAGACTTAGTCAATCTATCAACCACAACCCAAATGGAATCATGATGGCGTCAGAAAGGAGGTAAACCAATCACAAAGTCCATATTTATCTCTTCCTACTTCCAGGTGGGAATACTAAAGTCTTGCATCATACCCCCTGGTCTTTGGTGTTCAACCTTAACCTGTTGGCATATTGCACACTTAGCTATAAACGCTGCTATATCTTTCTTCATGCCACTCCACCAATAGATTTCCCACAAGTATCTGTACATCTTGGTGGTACTAGGATGAAGAGAATATCGTGCCCCGTGCGCTTTAGCCATAATTCTCTGTCTCAGATCATCAACATTTAGGACAGACAATCTACCCTGCAATCTCAGCACACCATCTCCCCCTTGGGAGAAAACCTCTACTTTTTGGTCCTTGACTGACTCCTTCAGTCTGACCAAACTAGAATCTAAGTATTGCCTTTCCTTCACTTCCGAAACTAAGGAGGATTTGGAACTACTCTGAACCCCTATACTACTTTCAGCAGAGTCAAACAACCTAACCCCCAATCTAGCCAAACGATGTACATCACGAGCCAACTCTTTCTTACTTTCTACCACATGCGAAACACTACCCATGGAAACTCTACTTAGGGCATCCGCCACAACATTGGCCTTGCCCGAATGGTACAACACACTTATATCATAGTCTTTTAATTATCTCTGGGTAAACACATACTGCAGACTCTTATGATCAGTGAAAACATCAACATGGACACCATACAAA